>NW_001865061.1:651988-669672 GCF_000002865.3 Monosiga brevicollis MX1
CCGCCGTGTCGAGGTCAATGTCGAGGAGAGTCACGGCGATTGGATGGTCGATGTCAGCGTGGACGAGTAGGAGCTGGATTGGCGTGGCACAGTCCTTTCTTTGCAGAGTAGTAATGACGTCTTGACGACAAAGGTCCATCGCACGAACTAAAAAGGAGCAGAGGTCGCGCATCACGTTGGCTGCGCTCAGCTTGCACGGCAGCAAGGGCAAACTGCATCATTGATCCCAGGGCCAAGCCGTTCGGCGACTGGGGATTGAGCAAACACGATCGTTGATCACACTTTGCCCTCTCAACAATGTGTATCGAGCCGTTTATCGACGTCTCGTTTACCATTGGTTCTTCTGCCACAGGCTTGTCGAGCGCCACCGTTTCTACTACTCTTCGGATTCTCCTCTGTCTGGCACATTGGGGATCACCATCCAGTCGAATCAGACTGTCGCCTGTGCGTATTCTATTGAAATCAATCCCAGCAACTGAGGTCGCTTTCGTTGAAGTTTGCTCTCATATCAATTCACAAATCAATGGCTTGGCTGTAGCAGCCTGTGGTATCACGGCATGATCGTGGATAGCACAGACTTGCCAATGGTTGCGTTCAGATGCGAGGCCACAAATGGTTTGCGTGATGCTCATCCGATTCTTCAAGCAGTGGACTAGAGCAGCTAGCCTCTTGCCGCTCGAGGGAGCCCGTAAAACAACAGCAGAAGGTGATGGACTTGACATGTGAAGAAGCACCAACGCGACTGTGCGTAAGAGAGGCATCGTCCTGATGATGGCATTCCGACCCAAATGTGTTGTCAGACATGGCGGGCCGGGCGCTCCGATCAGCAAGAAGTGGACCATTGACAATAATGTCACATAAAATTCACGGTTTACATTTGTCTGTCTCGGCAGTGAGCTGTCTCGTTTGCGTGGCACATGCCCAGCACGGAGCTCGATTCTGCGCTTACCCTTTTTTTAGCTTTAAAATCCTCTGTTCGGGACATCGCGATCGCCATCGGCTTCTCGTCGAAGAAGGCAGGAGACTCGAGTCTGTTTTGTAAAGGAGACAAAGTCCAAGCTTTTGATTGACAGCGACAGCGACGGCTACAGGTGACCATGCCCTGACCAGAATCGTTGCTTGTTTACGATCGCAGCAAGCGTCTCACACAAAACGCGCAAAACAACCCCCACCCCCCCAAAAAAAAAACATCAACACGAGCCATAAGCAACACATTGTAGCTAACGAAGAAGAACAATGGTGACAGCAGGTGGCTGCACGCGGCGTTGTTGACATGCTCCTCCACCAAAAAACAAGAAAAACATCAACACAAGACCCAAACCACAACACGTCGCATCATAACAAAAATAAACCTTGTGCGGGTGGCACGCGCCCGCCATTCGGCCCCTGTTTGTGTTGTTTGCACACACACAAGACAAACATCAACAGTGACCCGCGCCTTTTGCGATGCGCGGGTCGTTCGCAAGCCACAAACGCGACTGTGCTATGCGCTGCGCATATCGAGTTGCACATCGCAAACCCCCCCTCCCCGAACCATAAACGCGACTTTGCTATTCGCTGCACCGAGCCATAAACGCGACCTTGCTATATGCGATACCCAGGTGGCCGCACGCGCCTCCGTGTGCCGTGTCGTTGATTGCACACAAAAAAAACATCACAACATGACTTTGCAAGACCCTTGATCCCATTGTCACACCCAGCTGCACCCATCTCACCCATATCCGCAACAAACAACCACACCTACCGTACACCCAAAAACATCAACAAAGGCCCTGTCCTTGACCAGGCCCATACGCAAAAACTTCGAGCCCATGACATCTCCGCTAGATCCATCCCCTACAAAGGCTCCGAGCCCACATTTACTCCTTCTCGCACCCCTTTTGTTCAAACACACCAAGCCAAGCACCAAGCCAATCAGCGCCGTGTTGCTCCCGGCGCGTCGTATCACCACCGCAATAGTACATATACAACAACAATAATACCGTGCACCTTTAGCATAAAAAAACACACACAGGGCACTTAGGGGCACGGGCAGTGTGGCACGCAGGGTTCACGGCCTTATTTTCTTCCTTTCCACTGTTTGGGAGATCGAGATCAATCATCAACATCATCATCATGGCTGTGCTTCGCCTGACCGTGGTGGCCCTGGCTGCCCTGTTGATGGCGGCCCCCAGCTTGGCTGGTACGTTCCCACTCTCTCTCTCTCTCGCTCTCCTCTCGCTCTCCTCTCTCTCCTCTCTCTCTCTCTCTCTCCCTGTCATTGCTTCGAGATCTCGCCACCCCAGTGTCTCACCCCACCACTCGGGGCGTCGGGCTTTTGTTTTGTTTTAGTGGACTGTACCGGCCATTATGAGGTGCCAGACGGCAACGATGGCTGCCGCTGCCAATCCGGCTTTGCCTACAAGAACGGCCATTGTGCCATCGTCAATGAAATTGTGACCGAGGAAAACGTGTGTCATCGTCCTCTTGCCTCCCTTCCCCGCCTGCACACACCCGCACCCGCACCACCCACTGACCACTCGAATCGCTGCCACGATTGCTTCTTTCGCAGAAAATTGTCCTCAAGGCAGAGGGCGTTGTCCTGCGGGCCCCCAATGACGCCATGACCAACGTTGCCGACACCAACCTTGGTGACACCCTCAGCTCGCTCAGCTCAAGCGCTGCCGATAGCGCCTCCCGCCTCAGCGTCATCGAAGCCGCCTATGTCAACATTGGCACCGTGCGCGAGCTTGAGGCTCTCTTGGGCAACCTCTCCGATGCCAGCGAGTCGTTCGTGGATGAAGCCCTTCTCGCGAGCCTAATCCCCCGCCTTGCGACCAACGAGATGGAGGACGTCGTCTGCCAAAACACGTCCGATCTTCGCACGATCCGCTACCACCTCTTTGGCCGCCACCTCGAGTACTGTGCCCAATGGAAGAACACCTTCTACTGGCACCAGTTGGGCCTGCCCGACAAGTGCCGCTACGGCAACTCTTCCTCCGGAGTCTGCCATCGCTGCATCGATGGCTACGTGACAGCCCGTGGTGGCACGCTTTGCACCATGCAGGGCAACGTGCTCCACCTCGCTTTTGACAACAACCTTTATGACCAATCCTGGCTTGGCCGAGACGCCCGCTTTTATGGCGTTGCCAACGACTACACCTTTGGTGACAACGTGTTTGCGTCAGCTGACGGTACCCCCTTCCTCAAGCTCAACGGCAACGGCGAGCATGTGCGCGTCGAGCCCATGACCTTTGGTGGCGACCTGTCCATTTGCGTCGATGTGTATTATGAAAACTTTTTGACGTGGTCCCGCGTCATGGACTTTAGCGCTGGCGGCGAAGGCGGCACGCAGACTGGAAGCGACAGCAATATTCTCCTCGCCAATGTCGGCGGTTCCAGCGATATGAAGTTTGCTGTCCAGAATGGCGGCCAGCAAATCTTTGCCATGGAACTTGAGAACTTTCTCGACGCTGCCTACCACAAGTGGGCCCATGTGTGCATCACGGCCGACGGCGGGACCTACACCGCCTATCTCAACGGCGAGGTTGTTTCCATTCAAACCGGTCCTCCGATCCCTTGGGTGCGCCGCTCTTCCAATTACATCGGCCGCTCCAACTGGCAGGGAAACGCCCACTTTAAGGGCAACATGGATAACCTTCGCATCTTTTCCCGCGCGCTCACAGCCGACGATGTGGCTGAAATCGCCAGCGAGGTCATCTTTCCACCCCCCTTGGACGAGGGTCTGTTTGCTCGCTACCGATTCGAAGGCAACACCTTGGACAGCAGTGGTAACGGCAATGATGCGGTTGCGGAAAACCATTTGCCCTTCAACGCTTATCAGCGTCGTGCGCCCGAGGGTGAATATGCCATGCAGTTTGACGGCACGGACGACTATGTCACCATGCCTGCCATTTCTTTTGACGATTCGGCCCTCAGCTTCTGCTTCCACATTCGTTGGTACGACCTCGACTCATGGAGCCGAGTCATTGACATCCACAACTCGGGCAGCGATGGTGTCCTTCTGACGCATATTGACACCGGCGAGAATTTGCAATTTGCCGTTAAGATTCCCAGTCAGCCGCAAGCGACGCTGGAAGTAACCAGCGGTTGGGCGTACGCTCGGGGGGCTTACCAACATTATTGTGCCACCATGAACAACACGGAAATGGCACTCTACCGTCAAGGCCGTCTTGTCACGACCGTGAGCAACGTGACGCCCCTTGGCACGCCCACCTATGCCAACGCCTACATTGGGCGTTCTGCATACTCGTCTGATGCCACTCTGGGCGCCGAGCTTGATGACGTCCAAATTTATCGTCGTGCTCTCCCGCTGGAGGATGTCCAGTTGGCCATGTGCGATGGCAAGGCGGCCTTGGACTGCGTTGGCCTCTTGGGCCACTGGACCTTTGATTACAGCCTGCGTGACAACAGCAATAACCAGTGGAACGGTGAACTCGTGGCCGCAGATCAGGAGGTGCGTTGATTGACCTTTACAAAAATGTTCCGCTTACACAGAAGCAACTCACTTCTCTCATTTGTGTCTCGTGCCTTGCTTCATGTAGGAGGTGACCCACTTCGTTTCCGATGATGCCATCGAGGGCACACATGCGCTAAACTTTGTCGGCAACAACAGCTACGTGCAGCTGCCCCCCCGACGCCTCTTTGGCGAAAGTGATCTCTCGTTTTGCGTCTGGGTGAAGTTTGGTTCCAACAATTATTGGGAGTAAGTTTTATTTGTCTTTGCTTTAGACATGGCACAATGCGAGTGTGGTGTCTAAGGATCTGCTCACGCGCAATTCTCTTGTGGTCACAGGCGAATCTTCGACTTTGGCAGCACCTATGGTTCCCAACGCATCTACATGTCCCGCGTGGGCAATGACAACACCATTCTTTTGGATGTGCACAAGAATGGTGGAAATACGGATGTCCGTGCCGACCTGCCCAACTCCACAGACTACACGCACGTGTGTGCTACCATCGACTCAGCCGGTGGTCACATGTACATCAATGGCGAGGTACGAGCTTTGGCAGGGAATGCGTCGCCTCATTTTTGTCACGCAAGGTTGCTTGTCGAATTCTGACGCCACATTCTCCTATTCCTTCCTCGTGTTTCTCTCCTTCCTGCAGCTGGCACAGGAAACCCCGGGCGTGCCAAAGTTGGACCTGCTTAACTCTAACCTCAATTATATCGGTCGCTCTTACTATGATCAAGATGCTTCAACCGATGCCAAGATGGATGACTTCCGCATTTATGGCTATGCGCTGTCGGCCACTGAGGTGTCGACCCTGTACAACATGTATGCCAATTAGTAAAGTCTCGACATTCACGGGCCGCGCCTGTATGGGACAACCAATTCTGTGGTGGTTGGTTCGATATGCACAGGTATTCATCCTCAGTGTGTGTCCACTTTGGTGTCCTGGTTTGTGTTCCTGATTTTATCCGCGCCTTGCATGGAATGAACAATGCGTATTATGCGATGATATTATCATTTTTTGTATGGGCGTGTCAATTGTAATCACAACGAGAGCTTTCCATCCTTTCTGCCCGTGAAAACTGGTCCAGAAGACGCAGAGCAGACTCATTTGAACCTTTTATTGTGCGGTTTTCTGTAATGAGCAACGCGATAAAATGGGCACACGGACGAAAGCCACCAACAGCCATGTCAACACGATGCTGGGGTAGGATAAGGTAGTGTAAGCGCTAGCACCAGGCCGATGCGGAAAACGGGCAAGGCATGTGAGACCTCCCGGCGTTGTGACCAGTGTTTGGCGCGCATACAGCCGCATCTCCGGCCAATATGATTGGCTAGGATCTGGGCCTCGCCGCTTGGACTTGCCGACTGCCACAGGGGTCAAAGACTTCTCACACTTAGGGGTCGATCATAGCGACGAGAAGAGTTCATGATTGACTAGGAGGGGTGTTGTCAAAAAAAAACAAGATCATGTTTGTCTAGCTCACTGTCAGAAATGTCCGCTCGCATCAGGGCAGGCCGGGGAAGAAGGGGAGGTGGGGGGGAGTGGGGTTGAATTGGATCACCAACGGGCTTGGAACGTTGTCCAGCTGCCATGGCTGGCGAAAGGGCAGCACACATAAAAGTACAAGCCCGGTTTGACGGTGCTTCGAAATCTGCTCGTATAACGTTTTGAAGAAAAAAATAGGGTTTTGAACATGTGTTTGCTTTTTGCATTTTCCTCCTCCTTCGACTGTGTGGTCTTCATGGCTCTTCTTTCCTTCTTCAACATCGACCAAGGCGGGTTGCTCGACGTGCCTTGCCTGTCTATCGTGGCCGATCGTGCTTGATCGCTTGCTCTTGGTACGGGACTCTCCTGGTCAAAGTCTTGCGGCAACGCCAGAACGTCATCGCTGCCACTTTTTTTTCGTCGTGGTGCGCGCGCCACTGATCTCACCTCACAGTCGAAAGCGTGCGCTTGGGCAACCAAGTACACTTGTCCTCACAACTGTCATCTAGAACCTGCTGACCAAAGGTTAGTCATTTGTTGCATCAGGCAGAAAAGAGCAAGACCCGCTGACCGGCTGCCATTTTGGAAAGTGCGCCCCCCAGTCCGAATTTTGGGTTGTTAGACGAGTTGTGCTTGGAGGGGTCTCATGAGATTGGTGATGGATAGAGAAGCAAGATATCGATTGGAAGCGGATGGTGATCGAGACGTACCTTTACTATGAGTGATGATGGATACAAGCTGTTTGATGCGTGCTGGTTATCAAATCCACAAAAGGCACTGCAGCTGTTGACCAGTTGGGACCAACAACGTATTCGGGATGCTGCCCGATACAAAGCTAATGGGGTACGGAAGTTGTTTGGTATGATGTTGTGTGATAGTGGTTACACCTCGAATACGTCTCTGGATGTGAGTGACGTGATGGTATAACTTGGGGCATAAACGTACTGCATGTTTGAACCATATCATCCCACAGCTTGGCCAAACACCACTGCACTGGGCCTGCGATAACGGTCATGACAAGGTGGTGGAGATGCTGTTGAAGCACGGTGTTGATACTGAAGCCAAGACCATCGTCAGTACAAAACCTCCCTCTTGCCCCCCCGCCCCCTTCCCCCTATGTTGGTACACCTGTACCACATGATGATGATGCTGAGGATACTGTACCTGTACGTCATGCTGATGCATCATCCCACAGGGTGGCCAAACACCGCTGCACGATGCCTGCCGTAACGGTCATGACAACGTGGTGGAGATGCTGTTGAAAAACGGTGCCGAAGCTAAAGCCAAGACCAAGGTCAGTACAGTACCTCCCTCTTGCTGCCCTCGATGGTACATTTGTACCACATAATGATGATGATACTGATGATGCTGCACCCGCACGTCATGCTGATGCATCACCCCACAGGATGGCGATACACCACTGCACAATGCCTGCCGATCCGGTCATGTCAAGGTCGTGGAGATGCTGTTGGAGCACGGTGCTGATGTTCAAGCCAAGAACGAGGTCAGTACAGTGCCTCCCTCTTCCTCTCCTTCACCCCCCTATGATGGTACACCTGTACCACATGATGAATATGATGATGCTGATGCTGAACCTGTACGTCATGCTGATGCATCCTCCCACAGGGTGGCTATACACCACTGCACGACGCCTGCCGTAACGGTCACGACAGGGTGGTGAAGATGCTGTTGAAGAACGGTGCCGAAGCTAGAGCCAAGACCAAGGTCAGTATAGTACCTCCCTCTTCCCCGCCCCCCTCTGGCTGCTGCTGCTGTTTCCGTGCTCGTCGCCTCTGCCCCGTCCCTCGCTCCTCTACACCCTGCCCACTGTGCGCGTCCGTTCTGTCTCTTGTTCCTTTTCATCTTATCCGCTATCCTGTCCCCCGTTTTCCGTCCGCCCGTTGTCGCTGCTCCTTGCCCCCCGCTTGTTCCGCTGTATCTTCCGCCCGGTTTCCTTTTCTGATGTTGTGACCTCAATCGGAGCACTACCCCATCCCTTGCCATAGCGCCCTTGCCTCCCTCGCACGCTCGAGCGGCTTTCAGTGGTCGTCTCTTCAGCTTTACCCCGGCACACTCGACGCTCACTCCCACCCATCCATGCTCCCTCTTTAAAAAAAAAAATATAAACACGCCCCATGTTTCCAAACATTGGTTGCTATATAGGACGGTCAAACGCCGCTCCATGCAGCCTGCACTGTCTTCTCTGCCAGCCAAACGGTGATCGAACAACTCTTGCGTCACGGTGCCGACCCAGATGCGAGAGATCGTGTAAGCCTTTCACCACAATGCTGCACTGTTTCGCTATTCTGCTGCACCTGCGATTGATACCTGACGACCTGCTGTGGCAGACGGGTGTTCGGCCCTTGGATCTGCTCCTTAGCAGGAGTCGCATCAGGCTGGAGGTGGGCCGTTTTTATTTTTGGTATCGATTGCAGAGGAAAGCTTGCTTACCGATGAATCTGTTTTACTTTATAGCTGGTTGCAGAGCTATTGGGCGCAACCCGTACCCCTTGCTCCTACCAAACTTCGAATCCCAATGGTGCGAACCTGATTCCCAGGTCATCGTTGGCAATGTCTTGTTCTCATCGGATTTCAACGTGCCGCCAGTCCAAGGTTTGATTCATGCAGAGCAGGTCAGACGGTGGCGGCGCGCTGCTGCTGTGCTTTGTAGCGTCGGCTGGCGCGTGTATCCTCAATTGTTCAATATTCAAGATTTACAAACCCTTTGTGACTGCCAGGCCGCTCGAACGTCCGCCGCTCAAGTTACACCTGCGAATTGAAATGGGTGCTTGTGGTTGACCTTATACTATTCCCTCAAAAGACTGATTCATGTGTACTTCCTGCATCGCAGCAAGCCTTCGAGACAATGCTCGCATCTACTTTAACCAGACGCGTTGGGATATCACCATGCATGAAAATCGCCATACAGTGCCTGTGTGCGGCTGGATCAAGAAGCGAATTGAAGAAAAGTGATCAACGCGAAGGCAGGTATCGTCAACCAACGCCTCTACAGTCGTCAGAGTATCAAGGCGTAGCTGGAGGCAGTGATGAAGCTCAAGGTTGCCAAAAAAAATCTGCGAGACCGACGGGAGTCGACACACTGCTCCAATGATTGTCTGAACGGCTCATGCTGATGATGATGCCCCGGCACTCCGGCTCGCCCGAGGAGAAACCGAGAACAAGCGCACATATGACAACTACAAGAAGGGAGGACAAGAAGCACCATCATTGTAATCACGCCTCGCATGCGCCCGACCAGCTTCCCAGCTGGCCAACGAGCGTGATGCGCGCGACAAAGGGCTGAGCTCTTCCTTCTTCTTCGCCAACTCTTCTGCTTCTGTCTCTTCTGCTTGCCTCTCTTTGGACTCGGTATCGACCTCGGCATCAAGGGGTTGCTTGAAGTGTCTTGTTTTGTGTGGGGTGCTTGATCGCTTGTGCTTGTACGTGACTCTCCTCTTGTGGCGACACCAGAACGTTTGGTTGAGCGCATCGCCGCCACCTTTTTCTCACCCGTGGTGTGAGTGGCACTGATCTCGCCTCGCAGTCGTCAGCGTACACCTGTACCCGTGACTGTCCCCAAGAACTTTAGACCAGAGGTGAGTCGATTGGCACATCAAGCGACAAGAGCAAAGACCCGCCGACCGACTGCCGTATTCGAACTGCACGCGCACGTCGAATCCCAGCCCGAATTTCTGGGTTGTCAGACGAGTTG
The DNA here is from genome assembly GCF_000002865.3 of Monosiga brevicollis MX1. NCBI lineage: Eukaryota > Choanoflagellata > Craspedida > Salpingoecidae > Monosiga > Monosiga brevicollis. The sequence continues at coordinate 661,644 of NW_001865061.1, forward strand.
CGCTTTGTTTGTCATCAACAAAAGCAGAAGGCGATGAAGTTATGGAAATTATGTGATGAGACGTCGGCCGAATGAGTCTCTGTCAAGATTCTCGCCTGGTGAGATGATTGAGCATGGATGTTGTTCAGATGTGATAAATAAGTAGGGTAGGCTTCGAAATGAAACGGTTAAACAAACGAATATGTGGCAGCGCAAAAGCAAAGAAACACATAGACAACGTTCGGAAGTCATCCAACTAAGGGCCTACTGCACCACGACGATACCTATGGAGGCGGGGGTGCTGGTCGGGTTGTACTCAAAGCTGCTGATGCCGCCAGCTCAAGCTGCGAGAAGATACGAGGGGTAGTTGTGAGCACAGGATGTCCAAAAGAATCAAGGCTAAAGGCAGGTCCACAAAGAAAACCCTCACCTGAACCAATCGATTTGAAAAGGTTGCATTGATCAGTGAGTCAATGGTGTGAATAAGTAAAGCTTTCCGACAAGCAGCAATATTATTGTTATGCGAGTACAAGAGGGCACCGCTACAGCTGCAATTGCCAAGCATATCAGCTGTGGTTGTGGCAATTGTGGTAACTAGGTGAGAGGAGGAAGTAAAAGTGACCGTGGGTGTGGTGGCAGCAGCAGTGGTTGTAGAAGCAGCTAGAGTAGTAGCAGTTGTAGCCGTCGTCGTCGTGGCCGCTGTGGTAGTGGTGGCAGTAGTAGTGGTGGCCGCAGTGGTCGTGCTAACACCTACTGCGGCAGTGGTAGTGGTGGCCGCAGAGGTCGTGGTTGATACACCTCCTGCTGCAGTTGTAGTGGTGGCCGCAGAGGTCGTGGTTGATACACCTCCTGCAGTGGTAGTGGTCGTGGTGGCCGCAGTGGTCGTGGTTGATCCACCTCCTGCGGCAGTTGTAGTGGTGGCTGCAGTGGTAGTGGTTGCTGAGGTAGTGGTGGTACTAGCAGCTGGAGTAGTTGAACTCATAGTAGTTTGTGTTAAAACGAGCACGCCCATAGTATACGTGTTGACCGCGTTTGTTGACTTTTCCGCTACGCTGGCCAGCGAGCTGGCCACCGTCTTGTCGGTGTCGGAAACGCGCGTGGAGCTCACGAGTCTGCGCGAGGTTTCGGGCGGCGCACAGACCGTGGGCACGCTCAAGTTTTTGATCCCGGCCGATCCCGTAGGCCCGGCTGCCAATGACGGCCTGAGTGCTGAGCAGCTGGCCAGTTTGTTCCTTACCACATTGTACATTGATGACACTCCGCCCTCGCTCGTCAACGGTGGCATCCTGGAGGCCCTGGATTTGGACTATCAGCCTTCCCAGAGTTTGGCCGTGACCCGTCGTGCGGCAGCCGGGGCAAACATGGAGGCAGACCTCCCGGTTGCATCCTCTACAGCGGATAGCAACGACAGCGAAGACAATTCGGCTGATCTCTATCAGATTTTGATGCTGGGCGTGTGCATTTCCCAGTTTGCGGTCCTTGCCGTGATGCTTGTCCGCCGTAGCCGACGTCGTGCCTCTGAAGGCGTTGCTGGGCCTGCTGCAAAAACGAAGTAGCTCGATTTCTATGTGATATCATGATAGTAATTATTATTATTGATGAGTTCGAGAATTCGACATATCCTGTAGTTTTCCTTCCATGGTTTTCTTTTATGTTTGACCGCCCACTTGTCAGGCTCCAGCACGTCTGGTGGCCGGTTTTGGGTTCTGAGGAAGCGCGTAGAATTGAGGAAGCGTTTTGAGTGAGGTTTGAGAGACGTCCGTCGGGACGGAGCGAAAGCTTTGATGCTGTCTTGAGGTCAATTGAACCAGCTGCTGTCGGCCAAAAAAAAATAAATAGGAAGAAGAGGAGGGCAAGCATTCACAGGGACCAGACCAGGTGCACCGTTAGAATAGCTGTAGAGTCGCTCAATTCCGAGGATAGGGACAATGCAACCTGCCCGTCCGCAGGCCTCACAACAAAGAGAAACAACAGTAGCAATAAGCTTATCACCCCCAAGGCATGTGCCAGGAAAGGTGGGGTCTAAGTGTCGGTGTGTATATATTAGGTCACAAGACCCATTGTGACCTAACCAACTCTGAGTGTGTGCAAAAGCAGTTGAAGTTTCAAATGCGTGGAAGCACAGATTTGACGCTTAAACTTTCTCGGTTGTGCCGTGTTGCTATGTTTTGTGCGCTTAATCCCAGTCGTGGTGCCACACACGTGCAATTCAAAGAAACAAAAGTGATATCATCACACTGCTTCAGCGTCCATAAAGCTGGTGGGAACCTCGGACTTCCTCAACTCGGCGAGGGTCGTAGCGCTGGTCAATGCCAATGCGTTGCAGCACCCAAGCGGCATATGGCATTGATCAACAAAAAAAAATGTCTTCTGAATTTCCTTAAAATAGAAGATTGAAACATCGTCGTCTATTTTGGGCGCACAAGTCGTCATTTCCCACGGTCTCGAGTGGCATTTTTGAAGCGGAATTTTCAGTCGAGAACGAGGACGGGGTCTGGAGTGGTTTGTTCTGCACATGTTGTTCCTTTTGGCACAACTTTCTCTTGCTGCTAGGCGTTTGGCTTGTCGCCAGGCATCCTTCTTAGCAGTTTTGGTGCTTCGTCAGCTCGAAAGCAAGTTCATCTGGGGCACTTTTGCTGAGATTCTCCGATGGGGGGGGGGAGAACTGTTCATGATTTTTGAGTGGTTTTTCCGATTCACATAGGACAGAGGCGCTGCTAGATTTGAAGCACGCTTGATCTGCTACCAATTTCAACAACACAGGGGTTTGTGTGAGCCGATGCATATTTTAGGGGACGAACAACTCACTTGTGCTCATGCAAACTGCATTCACGTGACATGCTGAAAAATAATCGCAGTTCATCCAGCCAGTGCACTTGACTTGCTTTGGCGATTGCATTGAAGCAGTGGCCATGTCGCTAAAGCATGGCGCTAATATTGAGAACAAGGACGAGGCAAGTTTGCCCTTCTTTGTTGCTGCTAAAAAGTATAATATAAAATTATTTTATGTACGCCAGCAAGTGCAACTGACCAGGCTGTACATGCATGGTGTGTTGTGTCTTACTAAATTCCTCAGAATGGCAACACGCCATTGCACTCCGCTTGCTTACATAATCACGCGGAGATGGCAGAGACCCTGCTAGAGCATGGCGCTGATATCGACACCAAGGACAAGGCAAGATACCACTTCTCCGCTTCTTTCTATTGAGTGGGATTTGAGTGTGCCAGTCTGTAGAACTGACAAGAATGCTAAATTTCTTAGTATGGCTACACGCCATTGCACGTGGCATGCATGCATAGTCATGTGAAGGTAGCAGAGACCCTGCTGAACCGTGGCGCTGATATTGATGCCAAGAATGAGGCTAGTTAGCAATTCTCTGTGTCCTGCTCTTGCGTTTGAGTGCGTGGGCCTGTACATCTGACTATGATGTACGCTTGTGACACGTTGCTGATGCATGCAAGCCACCCCACAGTTTGGTGAGACGCCGTTGCATGTGGCTGCCGATAAGAATCACGTGAAGGTGGCAGAGACCCTGCTGACGCATGGCGCTGATATTGAAGCCAAGAAAAACGTCAGTTGGCGCTTCACTGTGTTTTGCTCTGTTGGGTGTGTTTTGAGTACGCCAGACTGTGAAACTAACAGGGCTGTACATGCGTGGTGCGTTGTGTCTTGCTGAATCCTGCAGTCTGGCCACACATCATTACACCTGGCTTGCATACGAAATCACGCGGAGGTGGTAGAGACCCTGCTGAAGCACGGCGCAGATATTGAAGCCAGGCATAAGGCAAGTTAGCACCACTCTATTTCTCTCTCTTTTGGGTGTTTTGAGTACACCAGCCTGTAAAACTGACAAGACTGCACATGCGTGGTGTGCTGTGTCTTGCAAAATCCCTCAGAATGGCAACACGCCATTGTACTCCGCTTGCTTACATAATCACGCGGAGATGGCAGAGACCCTGCTAGAGCATGGCGCTGATATCGACACCAAGGACAAGGCAAGATACCACTTCTCCGCTTCTTTCTATTGAGTGGGATTTGAGTGTGCCAGTCTGTAGAACTGACAAGAATGCTAAATTTCAGTATGGCTACACGCCATTGCACGTGGCATGCATGCATAGTCATGTGAAGGTAGCAGAGACCCTGCTGAACCGTGGCGCTGATATTGAAGCCAAGAACAACGTTAGTTAGAACTTTTTTGTTTTTGCTCTTATGCTCTTGGTGCGTTTTGAGTGCGTGGGCCTGTACATCTGACCATGATGTACGCTTGTGACACGTTGCTGACGCATGCAAGCCATCCACAGTATGGTGAGACGCCGTTGCATGTGGCTGCCGAGAAGAATCACGTGAAGGTGGCAGAGACCCTGCTGACGCATGGCGCTGACATTGAAGCCAAGAAAAACGTCAGTTGGCGCTTCACTGTGTTTTGCTCTGTTGGGTGTGTTTTGAGTACGTGGGTCTGTACAACGAATCAGGATTTGCATGTGTGACACGTTGCTGATGCCTGCAAGCCATCCACAGTGGGGTGAGACGCCGTTGTATGTGGCTGCCGAGAAGAATCATATGAAGGTGGCAGAGACCCTGCTAGAGCATGGCGCCGACATTGAAGCCAAAAGCAACGTTAGCTATATCTCGGGTTTTTTTCCATGTGTATTCTTTTTGCGCGACAGTCGTACAACTGACCAGGCTATGCGCGTGTGATTTCCGGCGACCACGACGGCTTCGTCTTCAGCTTGGTTGCACGCCACTGTGCTGTGCTTATGTTTATAACCACGTGGGAATGCTGGAGGTGCTGATGAAGAAAGGGGCTGATATTGTCGCCAGAGACCAGGTCCGTCGGCCTTTATCTTTTTCAAACACACTTCGTGTTTGAAACAGCCAGCCTAGCCCACCTGACCATGGTGTACTTGGTCGTCTCAAACTATGTTTCGTAATGCTGTTGGTTGCATTCAATCGGCCACAAAGTTTGCCTGTTCACTATTGCACAAGGCATGCTCTGATGGTCGTACCGAGGTGGTGGAGATGCTCTTAACGCATGGCGTTGGCTTTGAGGCTCATGACAAAGTAAGTTTTACCTAACTACTCTTTTTTCGTACGTATGCATGTGCCCTAGAGCTGTACCCTTTTCCTTCAAGCAGACCATTTGGGCATTGCGTGTGGATATGCTTGAGAACGAGGCTCACAGAAGTGCATATTTCGATTTGGGTGACTTGACAGGAAATGGTGGCTGCACTCCATGTTGCTTCAAAGATAACATTGATCCTGCTCATAAAACCGCCTTTTAAGTAACATCTGTGGACGAGGCGCAGCGACTCGCCGCGGCACCTGTCGGGGCGTTCTTCCAGGCCAACAAACAAAGCCAGACAACAACGCCCCATTGTACTCGGCCATCCAAAAGTCGGACGGGGTAGGCTTTGATCGTACTCTTCTACCGCCTTCAATCTGGCCGTCACGGGAGCTACGTTGCCTTGGTCAAGGCAATCAACAGCGCCGGCCTGGCATCAGCAGCAGCCGTCTTGGAATCCCTCGTGCTGGACAAGGAAGGTCCCCATTTTTTGCGCGTGCTGCGCGTGCCTTTAAACAATGGTCCAAACGGTGCCTTGGGCAGCCAATTGACGGTGACTGGCACGACTGCGCAAGGCAATGCCGTTTACGAGTTCTCCGTTGACTCGCCCGACATTCTTGGAGCCTCCCCGAGTGGCACGCGCATGACTTTGACGCCCGGTGCCCCGGTGGAGCTGACCATGGCTCTGACGTTGGGGCAGCAGACATGGCCAACACTTTTGACATTGTTTGCGCAGGGGGCGCGCTACGCACGCTTCTGCGCATTTTCGGCTCTGTTTCCAACGAAGTGAAGGGTGATGTGCATCACGTTGCATCCTGTGAAGGCTTTCGGCAGCAAATAGAACGCTGGCTTGAAATTGAAGCTGTGGGCCAGGACATTTCTGTAGAGCTTGAGGTCACGTTGCTCAACGCAGACACGGATGCCAGGCTCCTGGTGGGAAGCACCCGTGTCCAAGCGGTGGCGGAGCTCAACTCTGATGCACGGACACTACCCGGCGTCACTGTGCAAGGCCGAACATTTGCCGTTTTGCACGGCAGTGGTACCGATTCTGCATGATAGGTGCCTTGTGCCTTTTTTTGCCCTTTTAGTGCTCGCGCTTGCTCCGCTTCTCCTCGCGCGAGCTGGAGCGAGTTTGATGCGGCTCGAGATCCTCGTGACGGGGATGATGGTGCTGACTGTTTTGGCTGCACTTGCGGTGGCGCTGGCCACCGAGTCTTGAGGACGCTTCCAGCAAAGAATACAAGGCAGTGTAAAAGCGAGCACCAGGTCCATGATGAAAGCGGGCGATGTTTGTGTGACTCTCCCGAGATCGGCGTGCTGATTGGCTTGGACGATCTGCTAGGCCCTGAACGTGAGTTGAGTGGGGAATAGGTTTGATATAGCCGGAGGGGTTGAATCGGGGTGGGCCAACCAACGGGCTTGGGATGCTTTTCAGCGTTCCTGGCAGGCAAAAAGGCAGTCCAAGTGTACGCACAAGTTCCAGTTTGACGGCGCTTTGCAATCTGCTCGCATGACCGTTTTAACTTTTTTCTCAAAGCGAACCAAAAAGTTAGAACGTGTGTTGTAAAAAGGCGTTTGTTGCATTTTCCTTCTTCGTCGGCTTATGCCGTTTTTCATTTTGCTTTGGACCTCTTGTTCCTTTTTTCCCTCTTTGGCATCGGTCTCGATATCGGCATCGGCGGGTTGCTCGACGTGTCTTGCTTGTGTGCGTGGTGACTGATTGCTTGCGCTTGTTACGGGACTCTCCTGGTCGGAGACTTGTGGCAACGTCAAAACGTCTGGTTGAAAGCATTGGTGCCACTTTTTTTTTTTTTTTTTCCGTGGTGTGAATGACACTGATGTCGACTGTGGGGCGACAACGTGCACAGGGCAAACAAGCACACCTGTCCTCGCAACTGTCACCGAGAACTGTTGGCCAAAGGTAAGTCGTTTGTTGCATTAGGCAGAGAAAAGGCCAAGGCCCGCGGACCGGCTGCCGTTTGCGCGCCTGTCAAACCCCAGTCCGAATTTTTCTCAGACGAGTTTTACTTGGAGGGGGCCATGAGATTGGAGGGGGCTCATGAGATTGGTGGTGGCTAGAGCGGTTTGAAGCGGATGGTGAACAGAGAGATACCGTTACCATGAGTGATGATGGAGAGCAGCTGTACGAGGTGTGTGGGTCATCAAATCCACAAGGGGCGCTTCGGTGGTTGATAACGCTTGGATGTGTCACTGAATGGGGTGTTATGATATGACATGGACATGGACACATACTGCATGTTTGCATCGTCCCACAGCATGACTGGGCACCACTGCACTGGGCTTGCTCAAAGGGTCATGACGAGGTGGTGAAGATGCTGTTGATGCACGGTGTTGATACTGAAGCCAAAGACAGCGTCAGTAAAGTTCCTCCCTCTTCCCCACTTCACCTGTCCCTATGGTGCATTTGTACCACATGATGATGCTGATGCTGATGATGATGCTATACCTGTACGTCATGCTGATGCATCATCCCACAGAAAGGCAATGCACCACTGCACTGGGCTTGCTCAAAGGGTCATGACAAGGTGGTGAAGATGCTCTTGAAGCACGGTGTTGATACTGAAGCCAAGGACAACGTCAGTAAAGAACCTCCGTCATCCCCCCCCCCCTCCCCGCCCCGTGATGGTGCACCTGTACCACATGATGATAATGTTGATGCTGCTGTACCTGTACGTCATGCTGATGCATCATCCCACAGTATGGCAATACACCACTGCACAGGGCCTGCCTTCGGGGTTATGTCAAGATGGTGGAGATGCTGTTGGATCACGGTGTTGATACTGAAGCCAAGGACAAGGTCAGTACAGTACCTCCCTCTTTCCCCTTTACCCGCTATGATGGATGCACCTGTAACCCATGATGATGATGATGATGATGATGATGATAATGATGATGTACCTGTACGTCATGCTGATGCATCATCCCACAGATTGGCTGGGCACCACTGCACTGGGCTTGCTTAGAGG
>NW_001865061.1:669722-671551 GCF_000002865.3 Monosiga brevicollis MX1
TCCTTTTTCCCCTTTTTACCCCCCCCCCCCCCCCCCCCGCTATGATGCTACACCTGGACCACATGACAATGATGGTGCTGCTGTACCTGTACGTCATGCTGATGCATCATCCCACAGCTTAGCGAGACACCACTGCACGTGGCCTGCGTTGGGGGTTATGTCAAGGTGGTGGGGATGCTGTTGAAGCACGGTGCTGATGCTAAAGCCAAGCTCGACGTTAGTACAGTACCTCCTCTTTGCCCCCTTTACCCCCTATGATGCTACACATAATCATTATAATAGTGCTGATGCTGTACCTGTATCTAAAAGCTAAGGACATCGTCAGTACAGTACCACCCTCTTCCTCCCTCCCCTCTGGCTCTGCTGCTGCTGCTGCTGCTGGTCGCCTTTGTCCCGTTCCTATCTCTTCTACACCTTGCCTACCGTGCGCATCCGTTTTGCTCATCGCTCCTTGTCTTCTCTTCCGCTATCCCTTTTCCTCCCCCGTTCTCCGTCCGCTCCTTGTCGGTGCTCCTGCCCCCCGCTTTGTTCCGCTGTATCCTTAGCCCGCTTCCCTTTTCCGATGTTGTGACTTCAAACCGAGAAATACCCCATCCCTTGTCATCGCATCTTTGCCTCTCTAGCGCGCTCAAACCGTTTTCAGTGCCATTTCTTCAAATTCACCCCGACGCTCCACTCCGCCCCTTGAGAAAAATGCAAACAGGCCTCATGTTTCCGAACATTGATTATCCTATATAGAGCGGTCGAACGCCACTCCATGCAACCTGCAGGGTCGTCTCTGCTAGCCGAAAGGTTGCTCAGCAGCTCTTGAGTCACGGCGCCGACCCGGATGTGAGAGATCTTGTAAGCCTTTTAACCACGATGACGTACTTTGCTGCTCTTCTGCTACACCTGCGATTTATACGTGATGGGCTGCTGTGGCAGGCGGGTGCACGGCCCTTGGATTTGCACCTTCACAGGGATCCTATCCAGCTGCAGGTGGGCCTATTTTTATTTTCGGTAACAATTGCAGAGGAAAGCTTGCTTATGGATGAATCTGCTTCACTTTATAGCTCGTTGCAGATCTATTGCGCGCAACCCGTACCCCTTGCTCCTACCAAACTTCAAATGTCAATGGTGCGAACTTGATTTCCATGTCATCGTTCGCATTGTCTTGTTCTCATCGGATTTCAATGTGGCGCCAGTCCAAGGCTTGATTCATGCGGAGCAGGTCAGACGCTGGCGGTGCGCTGCTGCTGTTTTCTGTAGCGTCGGCTGGCGCGTGGATCCTCAATTGTTCAATATCCAAGATCTACAAACCCTTGGTGACCACGTGGCCGCTCTAACGTCCGCCGCTCAAGCTGCACCTACAAATTGAAATTTGTGAAGGTTGTGGTTGCTTTGTCGATCGCTATGCAAACAGAAAATAAAGTCAATGACCAGGGCGGGCTTTGCTGAACGTCTAAAGCAGAACAGTCCAACAACCACCGAAAAAGAGCGAAAAACAGCCCTGCCTTCATTCGCCATGACATCGACTGATGACCATGGTGTCTCAATATTGGCGGCTGCAGCGCTGCGCGAGCTGGTGATGTGGGCGGCTCGCCGGAGGGTAAGCGGAGTAACTGCGAGCACAAAAAAAAACAAGAAGCACAAGAAGCACCATCATCATGTATTGGACTGCAAGCTTAGACGCATGTCCAGAAGCTACTGTATCACTGGAAATCGCCAGTCCCGGCGATGATGCTCGATTATCCTTCAGGGCGAGGAAGTAAGTCGAACATTGTCGTCGTTGCTGCCATCGAGATATAAGTACGGTCCTGTAGACCAAGGGAGTGGCATTTTGAGCCTTC
>NW_001865061.1:672513-674058 GCF_000002865.3 Monosiga brevicollis MX1
TACACCTTCCACATTTAAAAGAAAACCAAAGTGTAACAAAAATTTCACCCTCTGAGACAGCACCAAGATTCATTTTTGAACCTGAGCTATCTGCTCTTGCCGCGCCTTGCCCTCTTGCAGTCCTCGCCACCCTCTGCTCCTTACACCAACGCAGCATGGCACAGAACCAAGAAGTGTTGTGCTGTCATTGCGAGCGTGCATTTCCTAATCGTCTGGCACGAGAGCAACACGTTTCTCGGGTACGTTGTTCCTGAGGTCGCTTTATCACGTCGCCAAAAAAAAAGCACACACAGACAGAAAAACACACAAAAAAAATGCGACACGTCTCACTGTTCGGCACATAGGTCCATCAAAAAAGCACGCGAATCACATTAAACGGACAAGTGATTATCCAACACCGAAACGAGGACGGGTACTTTCATTGCCCTGTCGACGGATGCCTCTACCACCATCAACGCGCAAACACCCTCAAGTCTCATCTCCGGCACAACCATGAGAACATGCCGACTTCAGTACCGGCTGCGCCTGCCGCCTGCCCTCCTAATCGTCAAAAACCTGCTCGGACGCGCACGAAAAAACGTGTGGTCAAGCTTGATGAACAGCACGGCATTGCCGCGGCGCGAATTTTCATGGACGAGATTGGGTGCCTTGTATCCCCCGTCTTTGAGTCTCCAGTGTGCACGCAGTGCGGTCATGTCCTGAGAGGCAGGGTGACGCATCATCTGTTCAAAAAGCACCATGTGCGGTGCAGCCAAGAAGATATTGATGCAGCCATGGCACTCCTGCGCCCGCTGCAGCCCGAGGAGCCACCGATCGACCTTGGGGCAGAATCTGAGCCTCGTATGCCCATTGAAGGCATCCCCATTCTGGACGGTGTGGGGTGCCCCCTGTGTCAGGCATGCTTCACGACAAAAGGCAGTCTGTGGAATCACATCGTAGCTGAGCATCCCGACGAACCAGAGGCCAAGCAGCCGCCTCGACGAGTCAAGCTGCAAAAGCCGCTGCGCGGTGCTGGAGCCCGCTGTGTCGAGGTCATTGTCGAAGAAAGCCACGACGCCTCGGCAGCCGACGTCAGCGAGAACGAAGAGGAGCTCGAGGAGCAGCAGCGGTTCAAGCAGTTTATCTCAAGCACCCAGGCCATGGCCTCAGAGGCTGAGGATAAGCGATGCCCGCACGGCGTTCACCAGATGCATCCGTTCTACGACAGCGTGGGCATGACGCTGGTCATCAACGAGCTGAAGCCAGAGCGTATGGTCGAACTGGGCCACAACACACCGTCGGCACTCCTCGAGTCGGGCATGCATGAGCTATTCTGGACGGCCTACGAGCAGCTATCGGATCAGGGCCTGGCCGCCGCTGCGGTGACGCGTCTGTTTGACGACAATGAAGGGCAGTATCGGCATCGCCCCATGCGGCAAGTACAGCCGCAAACCGTCAGCAGGTACCTGAGTCTTGGGACACGCCTGGTCCAATTTTTGCTGCTGCTGGAGGCCATGCCAGCCCCCGATCCGTCCAGCTTTCTGGGCCAGGTGCTTGCCAGCCGCG
>NW_001865061.1:674417-675996 GCF_000002865.3 Monosiga brevicollis MX1
GCCAGCGCATGAGCATGGCACGAACAGCGAGCGTGGCCGAGGGGCAGGCTGGAGTCGACGTCGATATCCGAGCCGATGGCGACGTGACGGACGAGACGCTGCGCACCATTGTCTGTCGAGGCATTGAGCTCAATGTGGAGGAGCTCGGGGCCGCATTGGAGCAGATGCGCAAAGACATGACGGAAATATTGGACAAGCAACTCTTGCTGGACTCACGCCTGCGGAAAGATTACGAGAAAGAATATGAGCGGCTGCGATTGAAGGAGGATCGGACCAACAGGGTCAAGAACTGGTGGGTGGGCCATGGCAGTCCAGCCGAGAACGTGCTGTTTGATCACATTGGCCAGACCCCGAGTCTGCGGCAAGAGTTTATCCAAACGGAGCATGGGCCCGGTGGCGAGCTGACCTTTCGAGAGGACAGGGTGCGGACATGGCTCCTATATGTGTGCAGGTTCAACGAGCTAGCACTCACCTACACGCACATTGCCGGAGGTACGATTGGAATCAAGCCGTCTCCTTTTTTTTTTTTTTTTTTTTTTTTTTTTTTTTTTTTTTTTTTTTTTTTTTTTTTTTCTTGCGCCACTCATGCCTGTTTGCATTTGACTAGGTCTGCCGCCACGAGCCTCTGTGTATCAAGGGCTGTCCTATAAAAATGGCGTGGGCCGGCAGCGAGCCGCGTTTTTTGCCGAGAAGCAGCTCTCCATATTGACCCGCGTGAGCAAGACCTACTGGCTGTCCCTGAACGAACAGCACACCTTTCGATACATGGACCAGGAAATCAGCACGCTGATATTCATGTATTTGCTGCTGTGCAAGCCTCTGGAGCACATGCTGAGCAGCTGGCTGCAAAAGCGGGGCAGCCTGAAAACCCCCGACGACGAGAATGGCATTCACAATGCCGAGCAGGACGACGAAGATTTGCTCGACGACGAGCTGGATGAAGACCACATGAGCCACGACGAGACGATGACATTGCGACGCGAGGTCCGGGACGCTCGAAACCACTACAACAACAGCCACCTGCTCTTCAACATTGCGCCCCTGCAGACGATGGTCAGCCCAGCCACCATTTATGCGGCATTTCGTCGACAGATGACCACGTACCTCGGCCAAAGCTGGGGGTGGCCACATGGCGACACGCCGCAACCTTCTGGATGACGACGTTTGTGATTAACCGACTGTCGGCCGAGACGACCGGCGCCCTGGGTAGCCTGATTCACACTCAAGCTCAAAACTCTGGGGACACGGCCCAGCGGGCCTATGCACGCACAGCCAGTGACCATGTGCAAACCAAAATGTCGTCGCGACTGATGCATCAAGTGGCCTCGCAAAAATGGCATGCTTTGTTTGGACTAGATCGCAAGCGCAGCATAGCCGAGTTGACCGCGAACCAAGAAGCATTGGAAGCTCGCTATCCCATCAGCTGGAACCCGGTGACTGACCTCTCGCCCGAGGCAAACGGGCGTATCATCATGAACACGAGGGCCGAGCATGACGTACCCTACATGACCCAGCTGGCCAAGCAGGCGAGCATCTCCTGGGGCCACAGTTTCAACAGCCAAGAACAGTTGGACCTGGC
>NW_001865061.1:676184-677759 GCF_000002865.3 Monosiga brevicollis MX1
CTGCTTTCAGCACATCCGCACCGTGGTGATGGACGAGGCGCACACACTCATCTCGGATGCCAGCTACCGAGATGTGATGGACGAAGTCGCAGCCAGTGTGGGTTCTGGCGGATGGACCAACATCAAACGCGTGGCGTTGACGGGCACACTTTGCATCGGGGACCAGGAGCATCTGTTTCGAAAGCTGGGGCAGCAAGTGGGGGGCAAGGTGTACCGTCTGGAGACGATGCGTCGCGATCTGCAGCTGCGTGTGCTTCACGGAAACCAGCCAAACTTTTTATCGCATGTGCAAGCCATTGTGGACACGCAGCGTAACATGTGTCAGGCGAATGGGAAGCGTGTGCACATGATGGTCTTTTGTGACACCATGAACGAGGTGAAGCTGCTGTGTGACCAGCTGCACGCATACGGCTACGTGGCCTTGCCCTACTACACCGACCTGGAGGAGAAGGCGCAAAAGGACCATGTGGCACAGTGGCAACGGGGTGAATGCGACGTCATTGTGGCCACCAGCTGCCTCAGCACGGGTGTGGATCTGCTCACCATTCGCCGCGTGTTGTAATATGGCAACGGCTACAACGTCTATACGCTGGCCCAGGTACGTTGTTGCTCAAACGGTCGTGTGGCTGTATGGATTTGAAAAAAAAAAAAAAATCAATTGTTGGTTTTGCTGATGGTGTACATGTGCTTGGGCTAGGCATTTGGTCGGGCTGGTCGCGATAAACAGGGTGGAACTGCCGAGCTGTGGCTACCAGTGAGACGTGGGCCAGCACCAGGCATGGAAAAGTTTGTCGAGGGCAATGCGTGCCGCAGCTGGGCGCTCGGCAAGTTGCTAGATCCCCGCGCCGTGACATGCTTTGCTGCCGGCCAGCCGCTTTGTGACGTGTGCGCAGGAACAGCACAGCGCCTGGAGCCAGCAATAGCTGCGCACCAGCAGCGCGCTGCCCAAGCGTTGAGTGTGGGGCATGTGGAAGCAGAGCCCGAGGCGATGGCGGAGGAGGAAGATGTGTTGTCTGAGCCACCTGCAGCACGGCTCGAGGAAGAAGAATCGATCGGGCCAGAGTCCGCTTTGGATGTAACTTCAGCATCGAACGTTGACACGGCAGCATCACCAGGACCAGGTGCCGTTGCGGCGCAGTCGAGCAGAAGCACTCCACGTGCCCAGGACACGGCTGTGGTGGCGACAAATGGAGGGCCAATGACGGACGCTGCTGTGCCACGGATACAGACGAGTGCTGCTTGGATTGATGAGGCAGATACAGCATCCATGTCGGTGCCAGCTTCACCCATGGTCTCTAATGCTGATGACGAGGCGCCTTTACAGCAAGAGGCGCGCGGCCCGGAGCAAACCACGTTGGCAGAGGGCGAGAGCACGCCACAGCCAGTCATTCAGTCAGCAGCACAGCCAACCCCCACGAAACACGCGCCAACCCCGTCGGCCTCGATCATTTGCGTGCCAGTACCATCGGCCTCGGGTTCAACCTCGTCTCCGGCGCGATCGGCTGCAAGCTCAGCCTCGGGTACACTGCGGCGTAAGCGAGTGCCGCTGGCTGCTGAAAGTACATGTGCCCCGGG
>NW_001865061.1:678883-679602 GCF_000002865.3 Monosiga brevicollis MX1
GAGAAGAGAAGAAGAGAGGAGAAGAAAAAAATGTGATGAAGGAAGAAGAGGGTGAGGGGTTAGGGGAAAAGGGGAGGGGAGGGGAAGAAGGAGGAAAGAAAGGAAGGAGGGAAGATAGGAAGGAAGAAAGATAGGAAGGAGGATGGAAGAGAATGAGAAGGGGAGAAGAGAGGGAATAAGAGAATGAATGATGAAAGGGTTGAGTGTAGGGAGAGAAGGAGAAGAGAAAGAGGTGGTGGAGAGAAGAGAAGATGGTAGGAAGAGGGAAGTAAGAGAGAGGAGAGAAAAGGGAGAGAAGAGAAAAGAAAGATAAAAGATAAAATGAGTGGGAAGAGAGAAAAGAAGAGAGAGGAGAGAAGAGATAGGGTTAGGGTTAGGGTTAGGGTTAGGGTTAGGGTTAGGGTTAGGGTTAGGGTTAGGGTTAGGGTTAGGGTTAGGGTTAGGGTTAGGGTTAGGGTTAGGGTTAGGGTTAGGGTTAGGGTTAGGGTTAGGGTTAGGGTTAGGGTTAGGGTTAGGGTTAGGGTTAGGGTTAGGGTTAGGGTTAGGGTTAGGGTTAGGGTTAGGGTTAGGGTTAGGGTTAGGGTTAGGGTTAGGGTTAGGGTTAGGGTTAGGGTTAGGGTTAGGGTTAGGGTTAGGGTTAGGGTTAGGGTTAGGGTTAGGGTTAGGGTTAGGGTTAGGGTTAGGGTTAGGGTTAGGGTTAGGGTTAGGGTTAGGGTTAG
>NW_001865060.1:5231-27647 GCF_000002865.3 Monosiga brevicollis MX1
CTCAATTGTTGATTCCCGACAATGTCGATTTTTTTTTTGAGGTGCAAGACTCTCGGCTGAGATTGTTGCTCGCGCCGCAAAAACAATTGGCCACACCACAACCAAGGTTCATTTTTTAAAAAAAACAACCCCTAGTCGTGGCCCTGACCATCGCTTGCGACGGCTACAAGTTTGCCGCGTCATAAGCGTTCCTCCTTGCTTGAACAGCATCTTCACCGGTCTCAAAACTTGAAATAAATCAAGTCTCAAGCGCTGAACATGCTCAAGCAACTACGCAAGTTTCGACCAACTGCGGAGATGACTCTCAACGCAATCGCCCAAGGGACTTGCTAATTGGTGATGAATGTGGGCACTCGCTTTTTACACAAGTGTGAATTCATACAAACCCCAAGCAGATTCATCCGAGGTCCCGAAGAGCCCGCACAAGCTACTACGCTACAAAGAATTGCTTCTTCAAATAGCAAAGCCGCTCACACTGCGCCTCTCCCGTTCCTGCTTTGGACGTTTCCAACTCAGTTCTCTTTGATTCAGATGCTCAAGGCCATCATGTTCCCCAATGTCTTCCTACTAAGGTGAATCCGTTTTGATGCGGTTCCTCCCCTTTCAGCGATAAAGGTCACACGCCAAGCCATCAAAATCCGTCAAGCGAAAGCCGGGAATACAATTCCTTTCTATCGCTTCAGAGTCAGATGCTTTCGCTTCTTTCTCATAGATGCCAGTCAGTGGAGTTTGTCACACGTGGATGTGACGTCACTTGCTGTGCCATTCGTCACGTAACATGTCAATATTATGTGCTCTTACTCATGCGTTTGGAAGAGACTGCTATACTTGTTCTCGTCAATCTGTCTGGACATGGCTGCTGTGGTGTCGTGGTGTACCTTGCATTCAACCTCAGCCAGTACCGCTGCCCTTTGGTTTGCAACCCACTTTGTACTTTGTGCCTTTCTTTTGGCATTGTTGTCGTCGTCGTTGTTTTGATTGTTGTTGCTGGTGCTGGTATCATGAGTTGCCCATTTTGTGACCCTCATTCCTTCGTCTATACGGCCGCAAGTATACGTTTGTCTTGGCTGCCGTTTGTGACCATCTCGTTTTCTCTTCTGCTACCAGCAGCTCTCTTTGTTTGATTGCACTTTGGATCGCCTTTTGCATAGACTATGACATACACGTGTGTGCCAGTGTGTACTGGCGCTGCCGGATGCATGCCACCAAGTCGAGGTGGTTCGGGGTACGACGGCTTCTGGTCAACATTTATCAACACGTCAAAAATCCACCTAACAACTTCATGACTTATGGCTTCACCCCAGTTGCACTTTTGAATGTCAAAACTTATCTGGCCATCGGAACGGCCTGACTTCATTTTCGGCAGTCCGCATCGGTTTACGCCACAACGCCGGCATCAGAAGCACGAACAAATGGCCCACTTCTTACTCTTCATACCTGCTTCATTAGGATCCGCATATACTCCGATACGATGCCGATTCGACGCGATGCCATGTATCAACTCGAAAATCAAGATAAATTACGAGAAATACCGATAAAATTCATGTTTATTCCCCGACATCTTGCTGCTTGTGGCTTGCATCCTATTGCCCCGCACTCTGCCCTCACACGTTGCCATGCATAGCGCACGCCCGGGTGTGCGCTGCTATACGTCTCATGACGCCCATACTAGGCTCCATCCTGTCCTTTCTGCGCTGCCATTTCCGTCCGCTCTTCACGACCCCTCGGACTGCTACCTCTCAGGATGCTTTCTAAGCCGTTCTTCCTTGTACAGCATCCGCTTACCATTTCCGCTTGCTATTTTCTCCACTACGTCCGGTTGCGTTTCACTTCCAAGCATCCCTAACCTTATTCCCCTTGCAAATAAATAATTCATTCATTCACTTCACACACACACACACACACACACACACACACACACACGTTGTACAAGCTAGAACCTGTTGAAGAGCATCCACAAGCTCAAAGTTCGAAGTCAAAGCTCTACTTCACAGATCCACACAGATACACACAGATACAGATGCAAGTTCTATTTCTATCTCCATCACACCAATCATCCCCCGCCCTAACATCACACCTCACACAACATACAACACTCCCTTCACTCTCATACCTCGACTGCCACACCACCCACCATCTTTCTCACTTTCCCTCCACCACCCCCCCTCTCCCCGAGCCTCACCCCAATACCCCTCACCGAAAAACCAACTCACTCACTCTCAAAAAAATATCACAACTCTAGCGCCATTCCTTGCTCACCACTCAAAAACCAACATCCTCCTCTTTCCCACACCTCAACCCCCCCGCTGCCATTTAACAAACCACTGATCCAAAAAAAAAAAAGAGGCCAACAGCACCATGTATTCCCATCTGGTCACCCACGATAGTACTAGCATGGCCCAACATGGCTTAACTGCGGCGATCGGACGAGAGCCGGTGTATTCCATGTGGTATGACCGTTGGCGACAGTTAACAGCATAATTCTCAATATAGCCACGCGACATAACCAATGGGCACCTTGAAGCTCGCAAACAAGATGTTGTCATCAAACAGTTGCAAATCGACAAAATCGACGAGCCAAAGAAGTCGCACTGACAACATTGAGCAAAGCGCAACTTCCTGACAGCGAATACTGACGGCCCAAGAGCCATCTGAACGTGGGAAGAATAGTTTGCACATCTGGTCAGCTCTTACTTATGTGAGTGATCTACTCCCACTCACCTCTCAAGCCAAGGTTGCGGCTGTCGTACCAACCGCTCTTTCCCTCAGGTCTTTAGCAACGTGTTGTACCGAAACGTGCGACTGTGGTGAGTATCGAGGTGGAGTAAAAAAAGCTTGTCTTTTCAATTCTATTTGCCGTTATCTCATCTCTGCACTCGGCAACGGCGAAAGAAGCCAAAAGGGAAGGAGATGTAGAACACTTTGGGCAAGACCAAGGGCGGGGCAGACCACGGGTCTTCAAGTGGCCTGATTCAAGCACAGGCGACGCCCCCACTTGCACAGGATGAACACGAGAGAAACACTGACGCACGTGACAGGAAAACCTGCGTCATCACAATAGCACCCAGCCAGCTATCCACGGAGTAGCACATCCCAGACCAGTCGCAAGTTGTAAAACAGAGAACTCTCCTCCTTGGTAGCGTGACGCGCAGAAACAGCAAGCGAGTCATCCCAGTTGGTGTGTGACTGGTGGCTCGCGGCTCAACATGTTCAAAGTTTACATGCCATCAGGCTCGGTCAAGTTTTGCATCAGGCAAATGTTGTCACCCTTGAGCAGGATGCGACCTATCAAATGAACACGAGGTACGGGTTCAGTTCAGAGATGAAGACAGGTAGAATTTTTGAGTAAAGGTCTAGCATCATGCACAAGCCAGACTGGGGATGGCCCAGTCTAAATCCACCACGGACCAAGCAGATACGCACCGAGGGGCTGCCGTGTCTGAGCCTTGCTGTTGACCTCCTCCGCAGAGTCCATGACAAGGTTCATGTACTCATCAAAGCCAACAATGACACCCTCGATGGACATGTGCTTGTGTTCGTAAAGCCAGATGCTGACCTTGGAGCGCTATCGAATCAAGAAAAGAGAGAATGACACCAAGGGTGAGCGACATCATACTCATCAGCGCCACCATTGCTAGTTGTTGTCAATCACGGCCGGCGGCTTGTCCAGATTGCACACAAAGCGCCAAGCAAATGCCGATAAAAAAACCAGGCCAGCAACCCTCGCTCGCCAACACCCTGTGCTCTGTAAGGACATCAGCGAACGAGGGGGACTCTTCGCTCCCTCTCTACTCGCTCGCTCAAAGCCTCTCTGTGCAGAAAGAGCCGATGCCTGCATCCAAGTATCCAACCATCCATCGGTCGCGCACAAGCGATGAGCCAGAACCAAAACACATGCACACACCTTCTGCAAGAATCGGAACATGAGGTTGATGGGCTGCACCATCACCTTCTTGCCACGACCACGACCACTCATGATGCCGGTTGAGAGAGCAAACACGTCCAGCAACGTCGATATCAATGGTTCAAAAGAAACCCCGCAAGGTTTCCTAATGTCGATCCAGCTCAAGACCGTCAACAGCGCTTGTCCCACGCCAGCTCTGCTGCCGAAAGGACCACTGACTCCACTTGCAACCCTCACTGATTCAGCCAACCAGCCACCGCCAAGTCGCTCAGCTCTGAGAAGCCAGAAAGAAAAAAGAAAAAAAAAAAAAAAAACCAGTCCAAGGCAGTCGAGCGACACTTGCACAATTTCTCAATTGTTTCGCACTGGTTTTATGACCCTCACCTATACATGTCTTGGGTCTCGGTTCCTGTATCAACAAGACCCATATTGTCAGACTTTCCATGCCCGTGCCCCAAAAAATAAAATCAAGCGAACGTTTTTTACTTTGCTGACGGCACAGCTGGTGCGTGTGATGGATATGGAGGGGAATGGAGCTGCAAGCTGGGGGTTGAGACCATCGTGGGATAGCCACCGGCCGCGAGGACTGATGGGTCTTGACTCGGGAAATGAGGGTTGTGTTTTTAAAAAGATGCGACTTTCGCCGCTTCTCTCCGTGTCATCAGCGCGCTTTGAATATGGCTCGTGGGTGTGTGTAGGCGCAGATGGTCCAACACTTTCCCGGGCACGGCAAGAGGTCGACGGCCACCAACTTTGCCGTGCATGCCGGTCATACCACTCCGGGAAAGTCCAGGATGAAGGTGCACCTTCGACCAGCGCTCATCCTGGGCTTGGCCACCCTGGCTGTGCTCTTGCTCACCATCAGCTGGTCAAGTGAGTTGTGACTGTCGAGTGCCGAGTTGTTTTTCGTATGTATGCGTTGATGTATGTTTGTATGTATGTATGCATGCATGTATTTTGGATGAGAAAGAGCATGTGTGCGCTTGTGTTGTCTGCTGCTCAGCTGGCGATGCAGCTGTTCCTGTTTGTATTTCTGTGAAAATCGGCGCTCACTTCCAAGTGGCTGCTTTGCTAGATCGACGAGCTCAGCGCCTGCAGGACTTTGCCTTTGCCAACAGTTGGGATGGTGTTCGGTTCATTGTCTTTGGTGACTTCGGGGCCGGTCAAGTTGGTGGTGAGCCTCGTCACAGGTGCCACTGCATCTATTTGATGGAGCCAAGCTCTGAGCTCTCGATCATCTCTCACACGCAGGCGTCGATAGGCAAGGACCATCACCAAGAAGATGTAGCGCATCTCCTCTCCAGTGTAGCAGCACACTTTCAGCCTCAGTTTATTGCCACCACTGGCGATATCATCTACGATGGTACATCAGCTTGTTATCGAAACATCCCTCCCCACAAGAGCATATACTCACAGCAACATGCACCGCTCACCTGAACTGCCGCCGTGACGCGTTTTCCCTGGGCTGTCTTTTGTGTTCGCGCGCCATCCTTGCGCAGATGGGATTCAGTCCATTGCTGACATGCAGCTCAAGACCAAGCACCGAGATCTTTATTCGGCCAATTCCCTGCAGGTTCCATGGCACATCATCCCTGGTAATCATGGTGCGTGTGCGCGCACAGCTTAAGCTGCCTCGTGGTGCTCGACTGTTTGAGTTACATGCCGCTCTGCTACGATGCGTGAAATCTCTTCCTGATCCTGTTGTCTTGCCTTGTCGCTTCATTATCAATAACAATGTTCCAGATTGCCATGGTTCGCTAGATGCCATGGTCGAGTATGCTCAGCTGCCCGGAAACCACTGGGACATGCCCGCTCGTTACTACGTTAAAACCATCAGTTTTGGAGACAAATCTGCACGTCTCATCTATCTAGGTCAGAGAGGGTGTGTCGATGGGCAGGCTCTATCACTCAGAATCGCCAGCCCGGTGTATGTGTGATGCCCTTGATGGTAGAGTTTCAGCTCATGCACCACATGTTTTGGCACATTGCGGTGTCCATGACCATGCCCCACCGCCCAGATACGTGCTTGCTGGTCTGCGGGCAGATGCGCAATTTCCGTTGCGAAGATTCGATGCGCGCTAGTGTAGGTTGCGCTCATAAAGGACTTTGCGCTGACGCAACCACGGCAATTTATCGCCAAGTCTGGTGTTCACCACCTATACCCCTCTCGGCCATCTGTGACAGGTCAATGCCAGTCTCCGGCAAGATGAGTTGGCTTGGCTTCGCAAGGAGCTGACAGTGCCGGCTCAATGGAAACTGGTTTTTGGGCATTGGGGTATCTTCTCCCACTTTGGCAATGGTGCGTTGTTTGGCAGTTGATCGGAACTGTATGACAGTATCCAAACCCGCTGGCTCTCATGCTTGTCAAGCCGGTGCAACCCTGATTGCTTCTGCCTACCTTGGCGGCCTACCTCTTTATTGTCAGGGCCAACGCAAGAGTTGGTGGATGATCTGTTGCCCCTTCTGCGAGAATTTGACGTCGATGTCTATTTTAACGGGCATGACCACAGCCTGCAGCACATGGTCTTGGCTACTGCCAACACATCAAACTTAGCCGAGGCTCGGCCTCATTTTATCATCTCGGGGGCGGGGGGCTACGAGCTGCAGCCCGAGCTCAAACCTGAAGCCCAGAAGCAGCTCAACGTTGGGTCAAATCTCGTGTATGGCGCAGCAACGCCCGGGTTTGTGCAGGCTGTGTTGACTGCGGAGCGCCTACGCCTTCGATTCGTGGGCATGGGTGATCGCACCCTCCACACGGTTACCCTACAAGCTCGCCATCCCAAGCAGGGCGAGCTTCGGTGAGACGTGGCCCTTGCCGAAGCCCACCGTCGGCTGAGTTACATATCCAAGCAGGCCTGTGAAGGATGTCTTCAGATGTGTGGCCCTCAGCCCGCATTAGCGTAGCAAACAAGATTGAATCAATGCACAACCTTGCCGATTACGACTTGAGTAGAAACAGCTTAGGGAGTTCATCTTCCAAGTGCGTGCCCCATTGCATGTGCATCGCTATTGGTCAAAAAGCCGGTCAGCGACAGGGGCCTCCCCCGCGGACCGATGATTTTTTTAAGAATTGATGACCGAGTCATGCGCCCAATTTGATTGAGAGGGGATGGGGTGAAGAGGGGCTGCAAGATAAAAAGTCGAATTCGATTCTGGAGGCGCGAATGCACAAATGTGAAGAGCCGTTACTGTGTCAACATGCCTCGCGTATGGTTGAGGCCAATTATACATTCACATGTCAGTTGACAAAGGGTAGGCAGGAGAAGAGGGGAGGGGCATGATAACAGAGGCGCCTGGAGCAATGTTTGTGGGGTCGAGAAAGCCTCCGAGACACTTATTTGGCCATTGGGCAAGCACTGGGCGGAGAAGCCGCACCATCAGTGGTGCCTGCAGCCTCTGGTTCACTTGGCGCCTGGGCTCGGTTTGGCATCTGAGCTGACAATGTGGGCACGACGGCGGCGCGGGGCGAGTGTTCGACCAAGCCAAATATCCGGCCAAAAGCCATGCGTGCGCGAGCCACAAACCCAGATGGAGAGTCGAGGGCTAAGGATGACCACCCCACGGCCAACAAGCGAAGGCGTCAGAGATGGGATGGGCGTGGCCATGCGCTTTTGCCATCAAGACCGAACGCTTGGACTTTAGCCGAGAAGGGAGACAAGCATTGGTCAAAGCCATCTTACCTGGGCGAGCATCAATGTAAATACCAACTGGGTCACCGCCACCCCGCGGGCGCACATTATAGAAATCCAAGACATATCGGATCTGCAAGTGGTTGAACGAGGACAGTCGAGCAGCAGGGGGTAAGATTGGCACATGAGCAGCGTGCATCCAGCGGCTTGGAACAAGGGCAAGCACAAAAATACTTGCTTCTTTGGCATTTTCGTCCTGCCCACGACGCACAAACCAGTCGTGGCGATCGAATGGCTTTTCGTCCCTGTTGTGGCAGGTAGCGTCAGCAGCATCAGCACGCAAGGGGCAAGATGTGGAGGCCGTTAGAGAAGAGGGGCAGTGGGACAGCGAGATGATCTAATCATCTTGTTGGTTCAAATGGAGAGAGGTACCGACCCAGCCAGACTTTTGAAACGAGCTTTGGGGGTCAAGTCCTTTGGTCGGCCCATGAAGCGAACAAGCTTGACGTCGTTGATGTCACTACAATTTACCGATTGGGCAAATGAGCAAGGGGGCGAGAAAATCCAACAGCAGCTCGTGTTTGCTTTTGAGTGAGGTCGCAATGCATTGTTTCGCGCAGAGGCAGCCTCTGAAGCAGAGAGGAAGAGTATTATCTTCATAAGGACGCACGCACGCTGTGGAAGGACACTTACTCATTTTCAAGTCGCTCCCACTCGAGCACCTGACGCCAGGCTGTCTCGTTGACAGCGTTATGGATTGAGACGATTGTTGACATGTCACGCTCCTCTGGTGACCAGCCCTTGCGCTTCATGGCGTTGTAGAACATCTGAGGCGATGGATATTCCCAGCGTTCAGCATCTACCAGCGAAGCATGCGGTATGAGGCGGCGGTGCGCGCAACATGGGAGAGATCACAGCTGATGTACGTGTCCACATGTGGTATGGGGTACGCTGAATGCCCCAAGCCCCCACAAACCGGAATGAGCGGAACCAGACCTCACCTTCCACTTGATGGGCTGGATTAAAATCAGCCTTGGGGATGTTGGACGTGATGCGATCCGTGGACAGCGTCTCACGCTGGCCAATGGCCGGAGATTGACGCTCCTGCATGAGCATGTTGTTGCGCGGGTTCAAGTTCTCACCCACTGGAGCGCTGGGCGCAGCCGCCGAGGTAGTGTCTGCATTCTTTGGCGTATGAACCACGGGACAAGCGCCCCCCGAACCAGCCAGCCAAGTTTGGGCAGCCGCTGCTGTTGGGGCGCCCTTATCCGTCGTGGTACCACTTGGTTCAGCCATGGCTAGTCGCCTCCAAACAACCTCCTCCTATCGCCTGCACCCCGGTATACCGCCAGCTATCAATGATCGAGTGCAACGGCGTGCAACGCTCAACACCTGCTGCTCTCCAGCACGTGTCCCTTCAACGAGCGAGAGAGAAAAATGAAAAAACGAGAGAGGGTGTGCGTGGAAATGATTTGTAAGAATGAACAAGTTGTCTGACATTTGTTTTTGTGCTTTTTCATCTTTTTTTTCTCGAGTTTTCCGATCAATTTGCTCGGTCGGTGTTTGAGCGAAGGGCAGGAAGTTTGGATTTGGTTGCGCCGAAGGAGCCATTGCAATGCCACACACGCACATGGGTACAACAGGGGTGCATAGAGAAGGCGCAAGACAGAGCACAGTGATGGGTCAAGGTGGCAACCCGGGTCAATGGAAAAAAACAAAGGGAATTGGATGCGCTCTCAAAGCGGGGTCGCGTTTCCCGTAAACCATAACCTCCCATTTTGGAAAAAAACAGACCAATGATGGTTTTCCCCAAGTAACAAGTCAATCTACCCAGTGAATGTGCACCAGCCCGTCTACCCGAGTGAGCACTGGCTTGGCTCTTCATGATGGTGCATCGTGACGCAGACCGGCCTGCTTCTTGTGAGACTCGTTGACCAGCGACGGCCCCGCCTCCTCAAACACAAGCAAACAGACATGTCAGGGCCATAATTTTTTTCAAAATGCAATTTTGCGTCATAGAGTAGGAGTCAGATTTGCGCTTCAGCGCGCCGTTCCCATTGAAAACAGGAGCGGGACACCCACTGCTCAAAAGGTGTCAGCTGACTCCCTCCTTCAAGAGGAAGAAGGAAAAAAAAAAAAAAAAGTAGAGAACATCGGACACGGCAAGAGAAGAAGAAAAACGGACAACGAGCGGGCTCGTAGAGTGCTTGAAGCCGGCGCACCACGCCATTCACTCCAGCCACAATCAAGCCACCGACAGGACTAGCTACCAGGTTGCAGCTGGTGGCAGAAACAAGGGCAAGAAAGCTTGCAAACAAGGAAAAAAAAAAGAAGCCAAAGCGCTCACAAGCCCTCATGCCCACATCAACCTACCAACCCACAGGTCATCGACCACAACACAAACGACGGGCCGACCAAAAGGTACAAAACATGCGACTCCAGGTGTCCAGGAAAGGAGGCCCGTTTAAACCACCTCACCATGACACAAACAGCGGTGAGTCGCACACCCGGACGAAAGGAAATAAGCTCACGCCTCGGGCTTCTCCTCCTCCTGCTCGTTGATGGCGGCAGCATCGAGCTCGGCCTTTGTGCGGGCATGATCCTCGCGAGCATAAAAGGCATCAAGGGTCTTGGGGCCGATACGCTTGAGCATCTCCTTGGGGAAGGTACGCAGGAGCTCCCAGCCAAGGTCAAGCGAGTCGAAGACGGAGCGGTTCTCGTACAGGCCCTGGTTGATGAAGCGGCCCTCAAACTTGTCCAAAAACTCGAGGTACAGCTTGTCTTCCGAGGACAGAGCCTCCTCACCGACGACGGCCTTCATGGCCTGGACATCCTTGCCAATGGCATAGCAAGCATACAGCTGGTTGGAAACGTCACCGTGATCGCGGCGGGTCATACCCTCGCCAATGGCTGACTTCATTAGACGGCTGAGCGAGGGCAGGACGTTGATCGGGGGGCTAATCTGCCTGTTGTGCAGCTGACGATCGACGTAGATCTGACCCTCCGTAATGTAGCCCGTAAGATCAGGAATAGGATGGGTAATGTCATCGTTGGGCATGGTAAGAATGGGGATCTGGGTGATGGAGCCGTTACGGCCCTCGACACGACCAGCGCGCTACAGCACCCATGGAAGCACAAAGACGAGCAGGAGACGGTGGAGAATGAGGAGAACGAGCGCACTTTCCAAGACAATACGAGGCACGGCAGATGCCATGCAAAGTGAAGGTTCTGTTGTTATTGTTGCCAGGGCATGAACCAACCTCGTAGATGGTGGCCAAGTTGGTGTACATGTAACCTGGGAAACCACGGCGACCGGGCACTTCCTCACGGGCGGCAGAGACCTCACGCAGGGCCTCGGCGTAAGAGCTCATGTCCGTGAGGATAACGAGAACGTGCTTCTCGCACTGGTAGGCGTAGTACTCGGCAGTGGTAAGAGCCAGACGAGGGGTAATGATACGCTCAATGGTGGGATCGTTGGCCAAGTTGAGGAAGAGGGTCACACGCTCCATCGAGCCGTTCTCTTCGAAATCCTGCTTGAAGAAGCGGGCCGTTTCCATGTTGACACCCATGGCCGCGAAGACAATGGCAAAGTTGTCCTCGTGGTTGTCGCGAACCGCCTTGCCCTTGTGCTTAACGAGACCGGCCTGACGGCAAATCTGGGCAGCAATGTCGTTGTGGGGCAGACCGGCAGCCGAGAAAATGGGAATCTTCTGGCCACGGGCAATACTGTTCATTGTATCAATGGCGGAGATACCAGTCTGAATCATCTCCTCGGGGTAGATACGGCGGTAGGGGTTGATGGGCTGACCCTCAATGTCAAGGTAGTCATCAGCCATCACGCGAGGACCCTTGTCAATGGCCTTGCCAGAGCCGTCAAAGATGCGACCCAACATGTCCTCAGCCACGGGTGTGCGCAAAATGTCACCGCTGAACTCGCAGACGGTGTTGCGGGCATCAATGCCTGTCAAGGAAAAAGGGCGAGACAGCGTGAGAGGCGGAGGAAAAGCAAGAAAACGTTCAAGAGGCGCGCGGAACGCGCAGGTTGTCCGGGTTGAGAATCACAACACGAGACATGCGTACCCGAAGTGCCCTCAAAGACCTGGACGACGGCACGCTTGCCCTGAACTTCAAGGACCTGGCCCGAGCGGACGGTGCCATCGGCAAGACGGAGGTTCACAATCTCCGAGAACTTGGGGAACTGCGTACATTAAGCAAATGACGACCCCCAAAAGCCGGGATCAAGGTCACAGAACCAAGCAGGGGAAGCAAGATATTGCGGGTGAGGGCAGATGATGAGAAGCGTGGGTGAGATGTGAGGGTTAGCATGTAGGTCAGCATGTGGGGCCAACTGACCTTGACATTGTCAAGAATGACGAGGGGACCCGTCACGGCCGACACAGTGCGGTAAGCTGAAAGCAGCGAAACAAGAGCATACGCACATGTGTGAGCGGCGAAGAGATGCAAGGCCGAAAGAAGATGGAAAAAAAAGGGCAATCAACGGGCAACTATTCAAGAGTCTGTGCTGAACCGGCTGTGTTGAGCCGGCTCTGCCTCTTCCTCAAGTCTCGTATAACTCAGTGACTGTTCCCAAAAAAAAGAAAAAAAAGAAAAAGAAAACCAAACAAGGAACAGTGTTGGTTCCGGGGTCAACGTACTGGTGCGGGGCTGAGCCACATAGTCGCGGACGACAGCAGCGGCGTGCTCGTGCGCCGTCTTGATCTCATCGTAACCCATGGTGTCTGGTCCAAGCACAAACGGTCACGCCTGTGCCAACAAAGTCAAGAGGCCACAGGAGCCGAGCGAGCAAAAGTGTATTATGAGTAAGGAAGAGGACGAAAATTTGAATAGGCAGTGACTGCCGGACATTGTAAAGAAGAAGTGTGTGTTTAACGACGCGTGCGAAGCACCATGGGGTGCCATTACACAAACACGCGACACCTGCACAAAGCACGACAGCTCATGACTGTGTCCAGGTGGCGCGCGCCATGTGCAAGTGACACCGCAAATGGCAGTGGGATCTCGTGACCACAATTGAAACGACAGCGGGGCGGATGCAATGCTTGCACCATGATTGGCTGCCAGAGGTCCAGGAGCAGGAGTAGCAGAGCCACATCCAGGGAGAGAGAGAGAGAGCGCACGAGCGCCAGAGCGCCAGAGCGCGAGAGAGCACGCATGACTCACCAGCTGGGCAGAGAAGAAAATCACACGCGACTCGCTCTCTGAGAGAGAGAGAGTTGAGAGAGAGAGAGAGAGAGAGACAGAGTAGAGCGAGAGTAGAGAGAGTAGAGATAGAGATAGAGAGAGAGAGTAGAGCTAGTAGAGAGAAAAGAGTAGAGACGAGAGAGACATTCATAGGTGTGGGGGGAGTGATATAGAGGCGGGGGACTTGTTCTCCAAAAAGAGTGAGTTGGCGTGTGTGTGTGGTTTGCAGCTGCAGGTGTGCTTGTGGAGGTGTGTGTGTGTGTGTGTGTGCGGCATTGCTGACACTCTGGAGATGGAGGAGAACAAAAGGAAACAAAAGCCTTTGAGACTCGTGACAGACACCGTCTGGTGGGTGTGCTTTTGTGAATGACTGGAAGGACTTAAAATCCGTGTAAAATAATTCAGATTAAGGAAAGGCGCGCAGCTGGTTTGTGGCCGAGACACTGACGTTGGAAGCTGAACGCGAACCCAGTGATCATGATGTAATTTTCTTTTCTTTCACTGTTTTCGCGTCTTGCATATTGTGCATTGTCAACGTGTTGATGAACTGCCCCCTCCCCCAGAATAAGGACTGTCAGAGTTATCCCCAAACCCTGAAGTTTCCAAAGCTCACCTCGCCCCAGACCCGCTCATGGACAAAAATGAAAAAGTTCATGCCATGCAGACCCTCTTGGAGGTCTTCGATCAGTGTGTGTGTGTGTGTGTGTGAGGGGGGGCAGCACTGCCGTTGCGTGTAAAATGGGTGTGATCATCTCTGGGCTGGACTGATGCATCAGTAAGAACGAGCTTTCTCACTTACGGGGCAGGTGGCTGGTTCCGCGGTTCCGCACTCGTGGATAATAGTGTAGAGTGGCGGCATGCCACGTGCGCGCCGGCTTCTTGAGAGCCAGACAAAAAGGAAAAATAAAAATAAGAGACGCTGTATCGCAAAAAGACCGTGCCTCGAAAAAACGAAAACCGAAAATGGAGGTGCCCAATCATTCAGGAGACCCGGTGCCGAGCAAAGTGTTCCGAACAACCGCAAACACCCAACCCCCCAACGGTCAACAACCAAGCAGGCGCTGAGCCACACCTACACGATCGCTCCATATAGTGTTGTAACGATGAATCGTCACACCCATGGACCACATACGGTCACTCGC
Source organism: Monosiga brevicollis MX1 (assembly GCF_000002865.3). NCBI lineage: Eukaryota > Choanoflagellata > Craspedida > Salpingoecidae > Monosiga > Monosiga brevicollis. The sequence continues at coordinate 19,109 of NW_001865060.1, forward strand.
TTCGTCCGCTCCCGGTTCCTCACCCCAAGCCCCAACCTCCGCCAATGTGGGATAAGTGTAGCACAAGTCACACAAGTGGATCCGAAATATGAAATTCGAGGGACCCCGCAAGCGCGTCGTTTTCACGAGGTTGGGGAGCCAGGAATAACACGACTGCGCTCCTCAACGCAACACTTGTCTCATCTGCGTCTTCAACACCCATCACATCCTCCGTTCATCGCATCGCATCGCATGCCCCGCTCTAAAAGTCAAAACTTTTGAGTCCGGACCGACCGAGGGCTGGTGGGGTGGTTGTCGACCTGGGTCATGTTCCTTCTGCTTTTTTTTTTTTTTTTTTTTTTTTTTTCCTCCTGCCAAACGATCCGATCCGATCCTCCTTCCGAATGGACCCAAAGAGGTTTTGTCCCTGTCGCTACCCCCTGTTGTAAACTCTATCACGACTGGAAGCACGAGCAGCACGAGAGACAGAGAAAGAGCGAGAGACAGAAAGAAGAGAGAGAGAGAGAGCGAGAGAGAGAGCGAGCGAGAGAGAGAGAGAGAACAAAAGGAGAACTAAAGAAAGGAGAACAAAAGAACAAACTCTCCCTTTCTTACATGTTGCGTTGTTCACCACTACTACCACTACCACTACCATCACACACACACAGACACACTACATGACGATGACCACCACCTGCTGGCCTTGGTGACGGGCAGCAACTGCAGCGGTAACGATAAACGGCGTTGCTGAACAGTTTTTTTTATTTTTTCATTTTTTTGACCTCAAAGGGGGGTTTTTCTTTTTTCGCCTGTGTCTGTGTGTGTGTGCGGGGACAAGGGTCCCTCCTGAAGCGCGCGCACGCTCAGTTGGCGTGTGCACACACACCTCTCTGGTTTGCGTATCGCGCCCTTGGCCTTCTCCTTGACGAAAAGGGCAGCGACACCCCTTCTTCCCCTCTCTCTCCCTCTCTTTTTCTCCCCAACACCATCGCGCACTCGCGAAACTCCTTTTTTTTCCCGCTGCCTTCTGCCTTTTTTACCTTGGCCTTTCAACGGCAACAGGCGGGGGGCCGGATCGACGTCGGTCATCGACGCCCCGACCTCCTGCCTCTTTTTTTGAGGCCCTTTGACCAAAAAACAAAAAAAGAGAGAGAATCTTTGCTCTACTTTCTCTTTTCTTGTCACATTCCCTGTGCCTTGCCAAGCTGGTCTCGGGGCTGTTGACCCCCCTTCCACAAGCCCTCTTGTGGGAGCGGCCAGTATCATGGCGCTACTCGATCGGTCTCGGCATCGCCTCGTGTCCCGGCTACTTTTGACCCTCGCGCTGTACGTTTCTTGCTTGCCTCCGACCGGCCTTGCCCTGCGCCCCTTCCCCAGCGGTTTTTTGGCTTTCGGAGGGGGGTTTTTTTTTTTGAAACATTGTCAAGTCGCTTCTCCGAATTCACCAACTCACGCACGCTTTTCCCTGCTCCCCTCCTTTCTTTCGACGCAGAATTTTGGCATGGATGCCTTCTGCGCGAGCTGCTGTGACACTGAGTGTTCTGTCCTCCGTTGAATTTGATCTTTCTACGTCGTACCCTGCCTCGGTGACTCCAGACGCCTCACTCTTCGACGATGGCTCAACTGGTAACAATCCTCTGACCTATACGCTCAGCCCAGCCAATTATGACTGCTCCCACATTGGTGATAACACGGCTACCATCACCGTCAGTGACAACGAGAGCTCAGAATCACAATCGGTCACCGTTCGCATCGTTGACTCAACCAATCCCGTCATCTCGTGCGTGGCTGGACCCGTCGCCGTCGCGCTCGACAGTCAAACCAGCACCTTGGCCCTGTCTGCCGCCTCCTTTCTGGCAGCCACCGCCACTGATAACTGTCAGACCGACGCCGAGCTCATTCTGCTCGTCAATCCCTCAACTGCCGATTGTGGGGACCATGGTACAACCCAAAGCGTCACGATCATTGCCTCGGATAGCTCTCAAAACACCGCCTTTTGTACCTCCTCAGTCACCGTGACGGATGACACTAACCCCACCGTCGAAATGGAGGCCGATATGGAGCTTACCATCCCCAGCGGTGGTACCAGGACCATCACTCAAAGCACCGTGGTGGCCCGCTACGATGACAACTGTCAAGTTGACCCCCCCACCCTGGACCGCACCTCTTTCACCTGCTCGGATGTCGCCTCCACCATCACCGTGACCGCCACCGCCACTGATGTGAACGGTCTCTCGGGATCGGGTACCATTGACCTCACCATTGTTGATAACATTAGTCCCACCCTCTCCGTCTTATCCTCGGCCACCCTCAATCTTGACGCCAACGGTGAAGTCACCATTCTCGAAGCCGACGTGGTCAGCGGCACCCCATCGGACAATTGCGGCGCTCCCACAATTTCGATTGTTCCGGATCAGCTCACCTGCGCCGATCTTGCGTCAGCCACCCTTGTCACTGTCACCGCCACCGACGGCTATAATCCCGTCAGCCGCATCCTCCCCGTCTCCGTGGTCGACAGCTTGCCGCCAACCATCACCTTTGTCTCCTCCCCCTCGGTCACCCTCGGCGCCTCGGGCGTCTACTCTATTACCCAAGCTGACATCATCACCAACGTTGTTGACAACTGCGGCACCTCCAACATTACCGTCACCTCCACCGATGCCACCTGTGTAGACGCCGATTCAACCGTGGCCGTCTCCTGGGCCTCAGTCGATGCTGGCGGCAACGAAGATAGCGGCGTTGTCAACGTTGCCGTCGTCGACGGCGAAGACCCCACCCTCACCGTCGCCAGCACCTTCACCGTTAATCTCGATGCCGCTGGCCAAGCCTCCATCCTGGCCACTGACACTTACACTGCCGCTGATGACCAGTGCCCCGGCTTCGTCGTCAGCGTGGATCAGCTCACCTTTGATTGCACGGACGTCGGTCCCGTGACCCTCACCGTCACCGTCACTGACGCTTCCTCACGTACCGTTTCTGATACGCTAAGCATCACCGTCATCGACAATGTACCCCCCGTCATTGTCGCCGATAGCACCTTCACCGCCGTGCTTGACAGCAACGGCGAAGTCGAGGTCACCTTGGCCGATGTCTACACGTCGGCCTCAGATGCCTGTGCCGGCACCACCCCCAGCATCGTTGGTGGTGCCTTCACCTGTGCTGACATTGGCGAGCAGACAACCACCGTTTCCGTGGCCGATGGTTATGGCAACACTGCAACTCATGATGTGACCGTCACCGTGGTTGACTCAACTGACCCCACCGCTTCGAGCGTCGCCACCCTCGACGTTGTTCTGGACGCCAATGGCGAGGCTTCAATCGATGGCCCTGCCATTAGCCTTGCTGCCGCAGATAACTGCGGCAGTGTAAGTTCGGCGTTTTCCATCGACTCATTCACTTGCGCCCACATTGGCACGCCACAAGCTGTCGTTGTGACAGTGACTGACGGTAGCAGTCGCACGGCGACGACCACCACGACAGTCACCGTTTTGGATCAGACAAATCCCACCGTTTCAGCTGATGCAACGTTTCAGCTCGAGCTTGACGGCAACGGTGAGGCCACGCTCACCACGGCCGCCGTCAATACCGTCGGAACCGACAACTGTGCCATCGATCGCTACACCCTATCCCAGACTGATTTCACCTGTGCCAATGTTGCGGCACCCGTGTCCGTCGTTATCACTGCCTACGACGTCGTGGACAACTCAAACTCCTTCACGACAGAAATCACTACTGTGGATCTCCTGCCCCCCATCATCAGCGCCCCGGCGACCTATACGACATACCTCGATGCAAACGGTGATGCAACCATCACTTTTGGTGACCTGGCCACCGTCTCAGACAACTGCGGCATGGACTCGACGACCATCAGTCCCTCCGCCTTCACTTGTGCAGATGTCAACACTGTCGTTACCGTTACCCTGACTGCTACGGACGTCAACGGCCTCACCACAACCGAGACGGTTGATGTGCGCATTGCCGATGATATTGACCCAGTGCTGACCACAAATGCGGGCCCTTTTGAGCTTCAAGTTGACCTTGCCGGTCGCGCCTACGTTGACACGGGCGTCATTATTGATTCCGCTACGGACAACTGCGGTGTGCGTTCCGTATCGGCTCTCCCCGCCGTCTTCGACTGTGACGATAAGGGCTCGCAGTCAGTCACGGTTCTGGCCTTTGATGATTCCTTCAACGTCGTTGCCCAACAAATCACGGTCAGCGTGGTCGATACCCTGGCCCCGAGCGTCTCAGCCAACGACCCTTTCTCCATCGAGCTCAACACCTCAGGTGCTTATGTCTTGAATCTCAGCGAGGTGGCTGCATCTGTGGAAGATAACTGTGATGGCGTAACTGCCACTTTTGCACCCAGCCTTCTGTCGTGCGCCGACATTGGCCTTGTCACGGTACAGCTCGATGGCGTTGACGCCGAGGGCAACTCAGCCTCAGACACCGTGTCTGTGACCGTTGCCGATGCACAAGAGCCCGTCATCGACTCGATTGATGACGTTTCTTTGAACCTCGATGCCAGCGGGTCTGCTACTCTTGCAGCAGGTGACATCACTTACACGTATACCGACAACTGTCTCATTGTGGGCACGGCCATCAACCAGACAGCGTTTGCTTGTGCGCATGTCGGCAGCCCCGTTCCCGTTCTCTTTGAGATCACCGATTCGGGCACCAACACGGCGGGCCAAACGTTCCTGGTCACAGTCACCGATAACATCGCCCCTGTGGTCGCTGTCACCGATTTCACCGCGTACCTCAACGCGTCGGGTCTTGCTCAACTTGAGACAGACGATCTCATCACTGGGGACTCGGACAACTGTGTCATTGCGGAGCGGGCGCTATCGCGCGATGTCATGACGTGCGCCGACCTCGGCTTGGGTTACGTCGACGTGTCGGTTACCGTTACCGACCCCTCGACCTTGTCCGATACTCAAGTGAGTCGTGTCACCGTTGTGGACGACATCAATCCCACGTATGATATCTTGCCCGACGTGGAATTTGTTCTTGATGCAAGCGGTTCGGCGACAATTGACACGGCCGATGTTATTGCAAACATTGCCGACAACTGTGACGATGGTGCCTCGGTGACCATCACGCTCAACCCTGCCACGTTGTCCTGTGCCAACTACCCTTCTGCTACTATCTTGGTCACGGCCACCGACTCTTCTTCCAATTCTTATCAGACCAGCATGACCGTCGCCGTCGTTGACGACGTTACCCCCACCCTGGTCCTCCGTGGTTCTACAATCTTTGACCTCTCTGCTTCTGGTTTGGTCACCTTGAGTGAGGATGATGTCATTCGCACAGTCGACACCGTGGATAACTGCCCGCTCACCCTAAGTCTGTCCCAATATCAGTTTGGCTGCGACGACATTTCTACGTCCGCCACACTCCAAGCCACGGCCACAGATGGTGCTGGCAACGCTGCCACCAAGACCTACACCTTTACTGTGCGCGATGTCATCAGTCCCACGTTGACGGTCGTTCCGTCAGCCACTCTATACTTGGACGCTGTTGGTGAAGCCGAGGTGATTGTTACAGATCTCATCGACACGGAGGATGACAACTGTGCCGTCGCAACGCGAACCGTCAACGTGACGACCGCTACCTGTGCCCTCTTGGGTCAAAACTCGCTGCTCGTCACGATCGAGGACACAGTGGGTAACTCTGACGAAGCAGTGGTCTCGGTCGAGATCCTGGACAACATTAAGCCCACCATTACCATCACTAACTCCACCACCCTCTCCGTTGGTGCAGACGGCAGTGCAACTTTGGTCTTGGGCGACGTAGCAACCGCTGAGGACAACTGTGCCGTTGATACTTTTACCGCTAATCAGACTGCTTTCACCTGTGCTGATATCGATGCAGTCACAGTCGTGGCCGCTGAGGCCACCGATGCATCGGGAAACACCCAAATGGAGACATTTTTTGTTGGCGTGGTCGATCAAATCGACCCAGTTGCATCAGCCATCACGACTCTTGATGTGTCCGTGGGTTCCGATGGCACGGCCACCGTGACCTCAGCCATGCTGGATGATGGTTCTTCTGATAATTGCGGTGTCGATTCGCTTACCGTGGATGTGCCCCTGGTCACTTGTGATGATGTGGGTACTACTGTCACGCGGACACTGACCGTGCGGGACGCTTCGGGCAACTCGGCGACAGCTTCTACAGCCGTGACCGTCCTCGATGTCACGCCCCCTACTTATACCGTGCCGAGCACCTACCTCGTGAATGTTGGCGCTCTTGGCTCAATTGTTCTGACGCCCAACATGCTCATTTCGGGCGCCTCGGACAACTGTGAGATTGTTTCGCGTACCTTGAGCCGCACTAACTTCACTTGCGTGGATGCAGGAACCAATGTCGATGTGGACGTTACCGTGACTGATGCCGGAGGCAATTCAGTCATCAAGACGGTCACCATCCAGATTCGGGATAGCACCGTGCCCACCTTCATGGCTGATCCTTATGATGTCGAGCTCAACAGTGTCGGATACGCTGCCACGCTCCCAACTGTCAGCGATGTCTGTGGCGTCAAACGCGCCATTGCTAGCCCCGAGTCTTTCGGATGTATTAATGTGAACGTTCCCGTTGCAGTGGACGTGGTTGTGACAGACAACTTTTCGAACCTGGCTGAGGGAGAGGTGACTGTCACAGCTCGTGATTATCTTGCCCCCACTTTCAGCGTCTTGAACATTACGATTGATCTGGATGAGGCTGGGAACAGTGACATTGTTGCCGCTGACGTCACCACCGGTGTCACTGACAATTGCGAGGTCGATGCTGTCGTGATCGCGCCTTCCAGTTTCACCTGTGCTGATATTGCAACAGTGCAGGTGGTGAAAGCCAACGCAACTGATATTCACGGGAATTCACGCGTGCATTATGCACACGTGACAGTGCGCGATGTTACAGCGCCAGCAGCTACGTTTTCCAACGTGACAATTGACCTAGATGGCAGCGGTCTAGCCAGCGTGGCAGAGGCGGACGTGGTGAGTGGCATTTCCGATGCGTGCACCGCATCTCCCTCCGTTATCATTAGCAACGAGAACTTCGCTTGTGCAACCGAGGGACCCAATCCGATCACCGTGACCGTGACAGACGCACAGGGTAACAGCATCTCAGCTGACTTGATCGTCACTGTTCGTGACTCAACGCCTCCCAGCCTGACGGTGGACACCACGTTCGCCATTCAGCTCGATGCAAATGGTGAGGGCACCATGTCGTTGTCTGACATCAATTCGAGCCCAAGCGACAACTGCCCGGGCGTGACAGACACTCTTTCGCACACAAGCTTCACCTGTGCAGATATCCCTGGACTGACCGCGACTGTCACAGTTGAGGACGCTTTCGGCTCCGTCATCACCCAAGATATAACTGTCACCGTATCTGATGATGTTGCTCCATCAGCCGACGTCCTCGCTGCCCATCAGGTCGCTCTCAACAGCTCGGGCATGATCGAGCTTGTTCAATCAGATGTCATCACCAACGTATTCGATGCTTGCGATGCATCGCCCACAGTCACATTTTCAAATATTGTTTTCTCATGTGCCGACGCAGGCACAACCCAGAACATCAACGCTGACATTACCGACCAGTATGGTAACGTGCTCAGCCGCAGCATCGCCGTCACTGTTGAAGATAACGCGGCTCCAATCTTCAGTGTTCCATCAGCACCCGCGTACGACCTTGATGCGAGTGGAAGCTTCACGCTTGATGAAACAGCGGTTGCGACCACGAGCAGTGATAACTGCATCAACATTGCATGGGGAGCGAACAAGACAAGCTTCTCGTGTAGCGATATTGGTACGGTATCAGCCGTCGCTGTGACTGCCACGGATGACAGCGGAAACGTGGCAACGGAGTACATGGCTGTCACGGTGCGCGATGTGACTGCGCCTGTGATTGATGTGATGGCGAGCAAGGCCGTGTCGCTGGATGCGGCGGGCAGCGCATCGTTGGCGGTGGCGGATGTTGAGAACAGCGCGCCAACGGATGCGTGCGGCGTGTACAACTCGACGTTGAGCAAGACGGCGTTTACGTGCGCGGATGTGGGCGCGCCTGAGAGCGTGACGTACCGTGTGTCGGATGTGAACGGGCGGGTGAGCTCGGCGACAGTGTCAGTGACGGTGTCGGATGTGACTGCGCCGGCTGTGGCGACTGTGGCCAAGAGCGTGACGCTGGATAGCGTGAGCGGCACGGCGAGTGTTGCGGCCGACTACTTGGTGTCGAGCTCGTCGGATGCGTGCGGCATTGCGTCGACGGTGAGCAACGTGACGTCTGTGACGTGTGCCCAGGTGGGCGTGCAGGGCGTGTTGATTACGACGACGGACAACAATGGACTGTCGACTGAGTCTGTTGAGCTGTTGACGGTTGTTGATGCCGAGGCGCCTGTTGTGGACGTTGTGGCTTACTACTTGGTCGAGCTGGATGCGGCGGGCGCGGGCAGTGTGAGCACTGCGGATCTGCGCGTGAGCGCGACGACGGACAACTGTGCCGTTGCCAGCGAGACGTTGGTGGGCACGACGAGCTTTTCGTGCAGCGATGCGGGCAT
>NW_001865060.1:29627-32996 GCF_000002865.3 Monosiga brevicollis MX1
GTCGATGTTATCTTTGCATTTTTTGCTGAGAATGCTGATGCCACTGAGGCTGACCGCCGCATTCAAGAGTTTGAGATGGAATTTCCCAGTGATTTCGGTACCTACTCTGTCTCAGCTTCTCGATCCGAAGAGAATACTGAAGTTCAGGCCTCCACCAGCGACCAAGAGTGGGCCACCACTGGCATCGCGTTGATCGGCACGATTGTGGGCGTTCTGATCGTTATTGGGTTTATTTTCGTACACATGCGTGTTAATCGTCGTAGCGAGGAGCGTCACCGGGTGCATCGCGTCGAGAACACAGTCTCGCCTCCCAAGTCTCCTGATGGTACCATCAATCTAGCTTGGCGCTCACCAAAGGTAGTGAGCTCACCGCAGACTGTTCCGAAGCCGCGCACCATCTCAGTGCGGCAAGAGGCCAATCTGGTTTCTGACGATACAACTCCTCGCGACAAGGCAGCTGAGCGAACAATTCTTGAAAAGCTAAGCCGCGATCTGGGCCGAAACGCGAGCTCATCTTCGCCGCCGCCTGTTGATTTCCAGCCGATCAAACCAGCGCCCGTCGACGGTGGCAAGGATCGTGTGGGCCCAAGCATGCCCCGCCTACCAAAACCGACCGTGTTTCCTGCCACGGATGCGCGTCCTGTCCTTACCAAGTCTCCAGTGATGAGCGATGGTGCGGCATCACCTCCGCCTGCAGCATCGGATCCTTTTACCAACATGAATGCTTTTGGTTCTAACGCCGCTGGTGCCAAACCGAATGGCGATCCATTCGCACCGCGAGCTCAACCATCGCTCCATGACAATGGACCTGCGTCGCCGGGCGGGGATACTGCAACGAAGCCTGCCGGTCCCTTCCCACCTGTGCAAAAGTCCAAGCCTGGTTCAATTCGCACCGGAGTGGATGCAATGAGCTTCCCCGCGACTCGTGCGCTGCCTCAAGCAGACCAGGCCGGCTTCCCTCGACCTCCAGCACCACCTGCTTTCACAGATCCATTTGCAAATGTGGAAGCGAATGCACGTCGCATGAACTTTCCCCAGTTTCCCGGTGGTGGTCCCGGCAAGCCAGGAGCTCGCCCAATGTTTCCAGACATGCCTGGGCCAGCCCGGCCTCTAGCCAAGCAATAATTGTGGTTACTCGACTCGTTCAGGTCTTCCTTGAACGCTGATCGTGCCCACTCTGGCATGGTTCCCATTTTCTGTTTCATCTTTTCTGACAATCAGCGGATGCGAGAGCAGTCAGTTCTCTATGTGGTTGATCCAGAGACAGGTCTGGCTGCTCACCTATCTGCTATGAACTTGATGTATCTGTGCATCATTTTTTTGTGTTATCAGCTTGCATGCTCTTGTGTGTAAGTATGAAGGCCGCGCTCTTGAGCGAGGCTGTCATGTGACCGTGACTTTGTCTGTGTTGTCTTTGGCATGATGATGCTTGTTCAGTCATGTGACTTTTCCCTCAAAGTGGGTTTGAAGGAGAATGCCTGGCTCGTGTCATCTGTGCTCGTGTGTGCCCTTGTGAATGTGTGTTGGCACACTTTGTTCAAATGTCAAATCACGCCTGCTTGTGGTTTTGAATGCACCCTGGTTGGGGTGGCGTGCTATATGTAAAGTATTTGAGTCGACATGCTCTGTGGTCCTGGATGGCGCACATGCGTCGCAGGATCAGAAGATGCAGACGAGCCAAGCACGCCATCTCACTGAACCAAACGTTGATTAGTAGTATTCGTGCAAGCCATAATTTCTGTACACAGTTCCATGATTGTAATCCAATTTCTCTTCATCCACAATCTACAAACAATTGAGAGTGAAAATTTCTTTGTCGCCCGACTCTTTTCAATGATGATTCGTGTGTGAATGCGCCGCAGCGTTGGATACATGATTATGTGATATTAAAAGCCGGCATGGCTTGGATAGATTTAGAGAGGAAATCGGTCGGTCAAGCGTGATGGCAGGGATAGACAAGTGTGGCCTTCAACATTGATCAGCCCTTCTTGGTCGATCAAGATGTGAGTAGGTATTTGTGCATCGATCTTGGGACGAAGAAAAGAAGTAAATTGATTGAGGCGTATGAAGGAAAAGAATATTGACGATAGGGTTGCATTGATAATCCGTAAGCTGATGGCGCTACTGGAGATATTCGCCAGCTTGCGGGCAGTAAATGGCAGGGGGGTGAAGGGGATTCAGACTGGTACTCTTGTTGCCTTGAGCTTGGAACATGTTGTTCCAAACACCCACCTAAAGGACAGAGGGATGTACGGAATTCGCAAATGAGCGACTGGGTGATGACGGCGTTAGTCAAGCCAAGGTGTTGGGGTAGATGGTGTGCGCCGTCATGGCTGGAGAGGCATTGCGCGGTGAAGGGGGTGAGGATAAGACGTACAGCAAAGCCTTGGTCAGTGCAGAGGCTGGGATGGAAGCAATCAACATCGCTGAGCAAGTCTTGAACGACATCTTTGGGAAAGGTGTTGAGAGGGACATTTTGGATGGCCGGCTGCACGACGGCCGTGAAAAGGGGGTCATTGAGGGCGGCATATTTGGCGGCCACACGTGCGGTCACTTGATTGATTTGCATGCCCAGTTCGTCCATGCGCTGCAGCGAAGTCTGGTTGTTCTCAAGGCAAGAGCACTCGTGCAGGATGGGAACCGCAACGTTACAATATCTGCGATGAGGCACAAGTCGTCCAAGTCAAAGTCTGGGCCGGCTCAGTCAGGAAGGTGGAAGGCGAGGGAAACACAAAGCAGGGCCAAAACTGACTCTTTGTCGCTGTGCACATCCCAAACGTCACTAATGTTGAAGATGGTCATCATGCTCACAAAAGTTTTGGGAAAGTTGGCATGAATCATGTCCATGGCTGTCGTGAGCTCGGTTTCAAAGGCTTCGGCGGTCATTGACTTGCATTCGCAAATGTCGTTGGCGCCAATGAAGAGGACCAGGAGCTTCCACTCGTCGCGAACGCCAGCATACTCGCTCGTGTTCAGTTTGGCGGACAGTCGCTCAATTTGGCCGGGAAGGTCATGAACACGGGCCTCGGAGACGGCAAAGTTCAGTCCCTTGCCTTCTTTGGTAAGGGGGATCGTTGTGCCAGTGGCCTGGCCCTTGAGATTGGGGTTGTAGTGCTTGAGAAAGTTGCCAATGGTCAAGGCATCGGGATCACCACCCGCACTGTAGACGGTTCCACGAAACTCGAGGGGAAGATCTTGCATGGCAAAGCCCGCGGTGATGGAGTCACCTATGGTGGGGTTGGGCCAATGAGTGCAAAGGAGAGCCGGTTTCAGGGGTGAACCGTGAGCCAGAGGCAGTGGGCATATGGGTGTAGGGGCGATTGATCTGAAGAGAGAGCGCGAGCAGGGAGGCAAGGAAAACGAGAGGTA
>NW_001865060.1:33637-51251 GCF_000002865.3 Monosiga brevicollis MX1
GGAGAGAGAAGAGAGAAGAGAGAAGAGAGAAGAGAGGAAAGAGAAGAAGAAGAGAGAAGAGAGAAGAGAGAAGAGAGAAGAGAGAAGAGAGAAGAGAGAAGAGAGAAGAGAGAAGAGAGAAGAGAGAAGAGAGAAGAGAGAAGAGAGAAGAGAGAAGAGAGAAGAGAGAAGAGAGAAGAGAGAAGAGAGAAGAGAGGAAAGAGAGAGAGAGAGAGAGAGAGAGAGAGAGAGAGAGAGAGAGAGAGAGAGAGAGAGAGAGAGAGAGAGAGAGAGAGAGAGAGAGAGAGAGAGAGAGAGAGAGAGCAGAGATTCGGTTCGAGAGAGAGTCAAAAAGCTGGAGGATCTGATCTTTCTCGCCCACTCGCTCCAAAAAGAATGTCCACCCCTTTTAACGGCCTTGTGGTTGGCCATGGATCACTCATCAAGTGAATACGCTTGTTATGATTGGTGTCGGTTGCGTCCCATGGAGCCAATGCCAACTCGGCTGCCTTTTACTTGCTAGACAGCCTCCTCTCTTTACTTGTATGGACAGTCCTTTGCCACCCTCCCCAATAATGCTCTCTGGCGCACACCAGCATATCCCTGGAGGAGGAGCCAGGTGAGCCCGATGGTGCAGGAGGAAAGGAAACAAAGTTGGCCGTTCATTTATTCACTTGTGCATGCAGAAGCCAGTGTATCCTTTTGCAGGCAAAGAACAACTTTGCTCCTTCAAGCAACAAGCGAGATAGAAAGGTCTTCGGGCCCGTGCGTCAAAGGCAGTTTCGCACCAAGCATAGTGCCCGCCACATTCAAAGGCACAAATAACATGTCGCCGAGGAATGCGCAGTCTCGTGACTCTTGCAGCTAAGAAGTGTTTAGTCAAGCTGCAAGCAAATGATCATGACAACAATCGTGAGTGATTCCCACCCCAAACCGACGAATAAAACCAAATAGCCAGCTACATCCAACAGAAACGACATCAAAACGAACCTTGACGAAACCAATGTCCTTGGCGTACAGCTGGAAGCACTGACGGCAGATGTTCATGCCATACTTGCGGATCAGACCGTGACGGTTGCCGCAGACGCGGCTATAGACATTTCAGACGACAGACACCAAGAAAAGTGAGGCAACGAGTTCCAAGCGAATGACTTGAGTCCAAGATGGTTCAACGCCCTCTCTCAACAAATCAGTCAACAAAAAACAGAGCCCAAAACAGGAGCACCGCTGTGCCTCCTGCTCTCTGATGTCCACGACAAGGACCAAGGCATGCACATGTCCAAAACTGCCGGGCATCGCACAACCACCCAAGCTCGCCAAGGCTCGGCATGACACTCAAATGCTAGATGTGTCCATCAGACCCCCAAGAATGCCAAGGTACACATGCAGCCTCAGTCCCAACACTGGGCCTTGAGCCAACTAGAGCTGTTCTGCCTCGAAATCAGCCGTTTCTTTTCTGAAGGCACTCATTCTGTCTCGGTCGAGCGCTGCTGTGCGTGGCGCAGAGAACAACGAGAGCAAAGTACTCACCACTGGCGGGAGCCAGGACCGTACTTCTTGGGGTGCGAGTTCCAAACCTACATAGCGGATCAGGCAAGCCCCGCAAGCATAGCGACCAACATCAGCCCAGCAGGGTTTGTGCACTTGAGCCGCGAGTCGAGCCACCAGAGGGTGCCTCGCGAAAAAGACACAAGACACGTGGAGCGCTAATTCTGTCGGCAGCCGCGCCACCTGAGATACAATTGCAGCGCATGACAAGAGAACCCTTGCTCCTTCATGTCAAACGCCCTTTCCCGATGACAGGTGACGCGACTGCCACTTCTTGGCTCATCTCGAGCGTCCGCAGCGACGCACCTGGTTGTGACCCATGGTGAACGGTTTAGGCGCCGAAACGAAGGAAAAGTACCGCTCCCAGTCAACGAAGGTTCAAATCTCGAATTCCAATCTCCTTGGTTTTTTTCTCCCTCAGGTTCATCGACTCGTGTAATGTCAGACAGATCAGGACAATGTCAGATTTTCGGCTTTGTTCCTTGGTGTCTCCCTCCTTCTCTTTCGAACTGTTTGTTCGTTCGTTTTGTTCGACAGCACGGCACGATGACAGAGGTCAAGGCTTTGGCATTGCAATTGGGGTACATGGCAAAAAGGCTGTTTCTGGGAGGGTGATGCTGATTGTCTTGGAATGAACTTGATGGCTCGCCCACGTGCATCAACAGGTCAGGCTCAACAAAAGAATTTAAAAGACAAGGAAAAGGGGGGATGGCGGAGTTGAAAGACACCGCTCAGGTCAACAGGTAATGGCACGGCCAGCGGATAAGCTGTAATGTTCACCACCCTGGCCGACACCAAAAGCTGGCCGGCGAGGAAGACTCTGACCCAGCATACAAAACAGCGCTTTAAATGTACAACTCCTTGCCACGAGAGAAAGGAAGTAGGGAAGTAAACGACAAAACAGGTTGAAGACAACGAGCAATGAACAAAAGGCAAAAGCAATAGGAGGAACAAGAAGAAAAAGAAGAAGAAGAAGAAGAAGAAGAAGAAGAAGAAGAAGAAGAAGAAGAAGAAAGGAAGCCACGGCAGCCGGATGAAGAATGATGGAAGAAGGGAAGACGGGGAGAAGCAAATGGAAGGGATGATGGCGAAAAAAGGCCAATTTATAAAAGAAAGTAGGGGGAGAAGCTGCAAGAACGACGACAACGACGCATGTATGCACACGTTCGCGTTCACAAGTACATGGTCACCTATTCTGGCAGGGATGGAGTCGGGTCGCTCATCAGCTGCCCTTGAATTTGGCCAAGGTGCGCTTGAGGCGGTTGAAGGTGGGGCGGGACAAGGGGTCCATCTCCCAGCACGCGCGCATCACGGCGGTGTAGAGCGTTTCTGGGCAATCGTCAGGACGCTCCATGCGATAGCCCTTGGGCAAGGCATCAACAACGTCCTTCTGGCTCATGCGCGGATAAGGTGAGCGTCCATAGGAATAGATCTCCCACATGGTGATGCCAAAACTCCAGACTGTCGGAAAACAGAGGCCCCGGCAGCAGGCAAAAAGCATCATGAGCCAAACCAGTAGATGCAGCATCCAGATGGGATGGGGTCGCTGTCAGAGTGCAGCCAAGTGCGTACCATCACTCTTGGAGGTGGAGACCTTGTGCTTGAGCACCTCTGGCGCGGTCCACTTGATGGGTAGCTTGCCCGAGTCAATGTCACCCCAGTCAGATCGCTTGGCCAGGCCAAAATCGGCCACCTTGGCCACATCCTCTTCCGAAATCAGGACGTTGCGTGCAGCCAAATCACTATGCGTATGGGATCGGGCGCAAGGGGGGTTGCCGGGCAAGTGTGAGTCGACGCGAAGGAGACCATGGTTTGCCACAAACAACTCGCATCGATGCTTCAGCTTGGCGAGTGCGAGCATACCGATGCACGACGTTTTGCTTTTCCAAAAAGGCCATGCCCTCGCATATGTCTTGGGTAAACTTGAAGAGAAGGTCCTTCTTCACCACTGATCGTCCCCTTGAGCGCAAAAAGTCGAGCAGGTTGCCCTGTCAACAATTACAATCAAGGGCCATTCGTGCTCGTGCGTGAGAGCGACCGGGCACGCGCACAAGTTTGCACAAGAGGCGGTGCACGGCAGGGCAGTATACAAACCTTGGCCATGTATTCAGTCACAAGCATGATTTCCTTGCCTTCGGTCACCACACCCTCGAGTTTGACCAGGTTGGGGTGCTTGAGCTTGGTCATGACGCTTGCTTCGGCCAGAAACTCATCGCGGAGGCTCTGCTCGTAATTCTTGAGCGTTTTGATAGCAACACGTTGGCCACAGTACGTGCCCTCAAAGACATCACCAAACTGGCCCGAGCCTAGCTTGGCGCCCTTGATCAGGTCCTTGGGCTCGATCACGTGTTGTGCAATCGATGCCTCATCAACGCGGGTGCCATCAGCAGCCCGGACCAAGGGCCGAATCAACTGGGTTGACAGGCCATCAGCATCCTGTGTGTAGTGCTACAAGGCAAAGAGTCCCGTTGACAAGGCGCATTGAGCACGAATCGAAAGCACGGTGGTGAGCATGAATGGCGAGAGCGCGGCGTGATGATGGGACATGATGGGATGGAAGTGCACTTTTCAACAGGTAGGGCGCGGGGCTTGCTCTGAGTGCGAGCCTACCGAGATTAGTTCATCGAGTGAGCCGAAGGAGACCTCATCATCGATGGTGATTTTTCCACCTTTGCTCTGAATATGATAGTGATCCACGGCTTCAGTGCCACTGCACATGTTGACATGGCAAGTTGGGTCCAGATGGATGGCAGCGGGGAAAATGATGAGACATGCCAGGCAGGATGCACGCGGGTGAAGCGGAGGTCCGCGTGGCTGAGCAGGTTGAAATGCGAGAGACGCACACGACCGTTAGGGTGTAATCACCCGGAAAATTTGTGCTTTCGCGAACAAGGAATGTGCCTACGGGTTTGCCCGCAATCAGCTCTTCGGCGACTGTTCGGTTGATCTTGCCGTGAAACCAAGGCATGGGCTAATAATGATTATAACAATAATCATAATAATGACGATAACAATAATAAGACATGGGTAATCATGAGTCGTTGTCAATGTTGTGGAAAGCCGCTGGATCATGGCAATCCAAGGGCGGGGCAGCACCCCGCGAGATCTTACGCCTTGCGCATCGTCGGCGGGCTGGTTGGCATCAGATGCACCGACAGGGCGCTGCAAGGTGCATGATAGCCAAACAAACAAACAAACAAAAAAAAAATGAGAGCGTTTACAAGGATCAAAGTCATTGGGGTTATCGACAGGGCGGTGAGAGGGAGAGAGCGTGTAAGGAAAGAAGGGGGGCGAGGGAAAGAGAGGATGAAAACAAAAGTGCAAGAGAAAAAACAAGATGCAACAGGGGGACCTACAACGTAGTTGGCGGGGATCATGCCCGTTTTGCCTTTGCTGTTTCGGGCCAGCCACCAGTTTGAGTCACTGGCCACCTTGACAATGGTCAAGGGTTCATTGCGCTTGAATGGCAGGTCCTATACAAAGTACAAAAAAAGTGTCGCTGTCAGTGACCAAGGCCACGGGGCATGTGTCGGAAGAAAAGCATGATGCCCTCTCGGGGCGGGTCGATCAAATGGCTGCTGTTGTTTGTTCCCAGCATCAACAACATGTGTGGAGAAACTGCTGGGCGGATGCGGCAAGCTGACCTCTGATGATTCACCCGCAAAGTCGAAGAGGGCGACCACATTGGTACCGGGCTGAGCAGCCATCGGTCTGGTGTTGTAGCGGGACGAGGTTTTCTCGTTGTGGTCCGAGACTAGCGCAAAAGGCGCAACAACAAGAGCGGCCTCGGCCACCTATTTGGTGAAGGGAAGAAAGCGAGCAGCACGATAAGCGGAAATGGGATGAGCCAAACAAACCAAGACCAGAACAAGGTGGTGCTTGCACAAGGGGCAAACAAGTCGGGCAGAGACAGGGGCCGGACGAGTATCGACGGTGGGCGGGGGTAGGGGTGTGGTTGTGAATTGCTTTCTTTCTTCTCGTAACCGGGGGAGGAAGAAGAAAGAGGAGAGGTGTGTGGGACGGGGGGTTGCCGATTTTCTTGTGTGTGCCGGGTGTGGGGTCAACGACAGATCCCAGTCAGCCAGAGACCTTGCTCCCCCTCGCTCCCGAGTTGCTTTGACGGCCAAAGAGCAACTCAAGGGCATGCTCGAGGGCGCTGGCTGGCGGGGCTGGACCCCTGTGTTTGGTGGCAGTTGGCCAAGGTTTGGGTGTTGGGGGAAGATGTGGCAAGATGGGTCAAGCCATTACCTGGGTCAAAGGCACTCGTTGAAGACCGCGATCGTCGGAGCGGAGCACGATGACAGCTACCCCAGGGTCAAACCAAGACGAGGACGCGCGAGAGGGCGCGGAAGAGAGAGAGAGACAGAGAGAGAGAGAGAGAGAGAGAGAAGAAAAAAAAAAAAGTGGGAGGAAGTGGTCGAGGTGAGTGCGTCACAAAAGTAATACGTTCGGGACACGGCCAGTGGGCACACTGTTGCAACAACCGTTTGTCTCCTGCATCAAGACGTCAGTGGGTGGGGAACCCAAGACACGCCTGCACCGCCGTGTCACGGAACCAACCAGACCAGCCGCGCCAACAAGTTCTCCCGTCCGTGTGTGTGTGTGCGCGCGCTCACCTGAACTCGTTTTTTTTTCTTTTTTTTTTTGTTTTCTTGTCTCTTTGGTTTTGATTTCACGTTCAACTTGCTCCTTTGGAAATCAAGAGAGAGAGAGAGAGAGAGAGAGAGAGAGAGAGAGAGAGAGAGAGAGAGACAGACAGACAGACAGACACAGACAGACAGAGAAGAGAGAGAGAGACAGAGAGAGACAGAGAGAGAGAGAGAGAGACAGAGAGAGAGACAGAGACAGAGAGACAGAGAGAGAGAGAGAGAGACAGAGAGAGAGACAGAGGGCAGACAGACTGACAAAGGAGAGTGAGCGGGACACACAAAACAATGACATTATTGTGTCATCTTCATCATCTTGTTGGTCAGTAAGCTGCTTCAACGACTGATTCCAAGAGGCAGGGAGGACGGCTTCTCATCTCCTCTTGTCTTGTCTGCGGTCGGTTTGCCCCAGCTTCATCCCTACGCCACATTCATCCCTGCCACCCTCTCCCTCTCCTGCCTCCTCCCTCCCTCGCCGGCCGCTGCCCGTGGTTCCTTCTCTCTCTCTCTCTCTTTTCTTTTTCGCTGACTTTGGCAGCGTATTTTTCTCTTATAGTTTGGGACAGATTTTATGTGGTTCAACGCATTCAGAAACAACACCTTACAAGCAGTCAACTCATGAATTGTCAGACGGTTTTTGGTGCCCTCAGTAGGTGTATCAAACCCCAAATGCCTCGTCAATTTCTCCTTGACCGTTTACCTTAATAGCCCTTGCAAACGGCAGCTTTTCTTCATCATCCCCATATTGACCGTCGCGATCCTCCCTCTTGCATTTCCGCTCTCGACATTCACAGTCAGTGCCGTCGTATGAAGGGTGTTCATCGCCTCCCCGCCGGGGCGCGCCCGTCCCGTCGGCACCGCCGCCAGCAAGTGTTGTTTGAGGACGGGTGGCTCTTTTTTTTTTTTTCATTTTCATCGTCAAGCATCAATGCCACAACCTCACTTTCCAACTCACTGGGGGAATGGTGTGCACCGGCCCGCAGCTCAATCACAAGCGCTTCGCTTCGGGTTTTCACTCCATCATATCGCCATGACCTTTTCCTTGGGCCACCTTCTCGAGGCGGCGCTCCTCTTTATCAACGCCGTGGCCGTCCTGCAAGACTACAGCCCCAACCTCAAGCCCGGCGGCCCCCCTGTCCCCCGATTTCTCACCACCAGTACGTTGCTCAAGCCCACCAGCCCACCCCCCTCCTCACGCCGACCCAGATCCGGCAGCTCATGCTCGCCCTGCCGCTCTCGCGCTCAAACCGGGACAGTGGGACTTACAACCGCCGACGACCACTCGGTCAAGGGCAAGATCGTCACCATGATCAATGCCGTCCGGACCCTCATGCGTGGTACGCACCATGTATAGCAGGACATTGTGGCCCGGTTTCAATCTTCTCGCCTTCCACCATCCCACTCACCGCCCGCCCACACGTTTGATGTTCTCTCTTTCGTCGCGTAGTGCCGCTTATTGCCGTCAACGCTGTCATGATCGTCTACCTCCTTCTGGCCGGCTAACCGGGCTGCGGTGATGCAGCCGGGCGAGCCACTCGCCTGCAACAATCTTCTACGCCTGCCACCGAGTGGCCTCATTTGTTTTGCCCCACACACACCTTGTTTTTTTGTTTTCTATATCCCTCGTCTTCTCGCTTCTCATTTGCTGGCTCGTGGTGTCTTGCTCACACCGTGTCATTCAAGGCTCACTGCAGTGCACTCATGCCCTCGAGGAGGCATAGTGGTCAGGGAGCACTGATCAAACCGTTGGTCTTTTCACTCTATGAGCGAATCGATCGATGGAACGAGATTCAAATGTCTTGGTCTCTTCACGTTGATCAATGGTCAAGTCAATCGTCCTAGCCCGCGCCGTTATCGACAGAAAGGTCGCCAGATCTTTCGGCCAAGCCCACCCTGTTTCGAAAGATCATGTCCAAACTAGAGACAGGGTCAATTCTTGTAAAAAAAAGAGAAAAGGGAAAAACGAAGCAGCACGTTGCACACCTCAGCCTGAACAAGACGGGCCAAGGGAAGCCCAGACAAGAGAACATTCACACAAGACAAGACACGATCAAACGAATGAGAAGGAGAAAAAACAAAGGAGCTACGCCCACACACAGAGAGGCTTAAGAAAAAAAGAACAGCTCCATTCTCGTTCCCATTGTCATTGAATCAAGAGCTCAACGCAACCGCGTCCATGCCCTCCAACATTCATCCGCATGCCCTGCCCTCAGGACGACCTGACCATCGGTCAAGGCATCGCCATCGTAGAGGGTCGGGACGAGAAACAAGCGAGTCCACGAGGTGGAAAAAAAAAAATTACGAGCTGACGCCCAACTTGGCCAGGCACTTGACACCCTGCTCTTGGTACTCCTGCTTTGTGATCCACATCTCAGGCTTGTCCTTGATGAGCTGTGCCAGAACAGCACCGCCCAAAAAGACCATGTGTTTGCGGCGTGGGGGATCTTCGATGCGAATCTTGAACTTGGACAGCGCCGCCGTGTTGCCCTTGAGCACACGCTCGAGGTAAAGCTGCTTAAGCTCGCGCTCCAGACGGCTGGGCAAGCCGGGGTACATGGTGCTACCACCCGACAGCACAATGTGCTTGTAGAACTCCGGCCGCGTGTCAATGTCAGCCGACTACGCGACACAGCCAACCAAGCGGGACACAGACCAGGTGGAAGCGGAGCATGAGGGGGGGGGGGGAAATGAATAAATCATGACAAAAAGCCGACACTAGGATCAAGCATCCATCCCAACGACGTGAGGGCTGAGCGCAGATGTTTGGAAGACGCAGGCTTACCTGAATGCAGTCAAAGAGCATCTCGGCGACGCCAGCGTCCTCGAGGCCAATGAGATGGGGCTGGAAGAGGGCTTCGGGTGCTTCAAAGCGCTCGCCGCCGACCTTGATGACACGACCATCGGGCAACGTGTAGGATTCCACCAGAACAGTTGTCTCGTTGGCCAGCTTCTGCTCCATGTCAACATCGTACGCTACATAGCAAAGCTTCTCCTTCATCATGCGAATTGTCTCGAAATCGGCCGATTGGTTGAAGGCGTAGCCGCGCAACAGCAGCAACTGGCAGGGGAGGAAGCGAGAAGCCAACGAGGTGAGGTGCCGAGCATGTAGGTGCATTCACAGCTCGGCTTGTCTGACGAGCAAGCTAAAAGCACGCTGACGCTAATTTTTAGAGATGAAAAGAGGAACAACAAACCGTCGACCAACCTTGATGAGGTAGCGGGTAATATCGCGGCCCGCCACGTTGAGACGGCGGGTCAGATGGGGAAGAGCAAAGCCCTCGTAAACGGGAATAATGTGGGTCACACCATCACCGGAATCAATGACGACACCAGTCATCAAACCTAGTCAGAGACGAATAAAACAACATTGCACAGCGGCAGCGGAGACATGTGAGCGGGAGCGAATGATAAGGTCAAAGAGCCTTCTGGATAGGAAGCACGGCACACAAAAATACGGGGCGAGCGAGGCGAGGAAGCTGGCAGTGATCTGCCTGGGTCAAAGCAACGGTGGGCTAAGAGCCACGACACGGAAATGTCTCAAGTGTACCTTGGGCGTAGAGGGTCAGGACGGCCTGGACGGCAATGTACACGCCCTCAAACTCAAAGGTCTCGAACATTTCAGTGATCATGCGCTCGCGGTTGCGCGCCGGGTTCATTGGCGGCTCTGTCAGGACGACCTAGATGCCATTGCGATGCGTGACGGGCGATGAATGTGCGAGGAGAGAGAGCAGATGGTGCAGGTGTGAGCTCCATAGCGACGCCCGGAACATGCGCCGGTCGTTGCCAGTGGGGTGCACTGGCCAGGACAGGGTTGACGAGGCAAGCCGAAGCGTGTATTACCTTGCACCCCTTGGGATCAATCTGCATCTTTTCATGAAAGGTGTAGTTCCAAACATGACGCATGTCCTCCCAGTTGCGCACGATACCGTTGTCCATGGGGTAGTTCACCTCAAGATTGGAGCGAAGCTGTGACGCCTCCTCGCCGACCATAATGTCCTGCACGAACAAAGGTTGGACGACAGGGTCAGTACCTGCGCTTGCACTTGCTTGGTTGTTGATCCTGGACATGGGTCGCACGCCGCACAAGGGTGTGTGCGCGGGAGCAAGCGGAAATAGGGAATTCCGGCAAACAGACCTTGAGGGTGACGTTGTTGACCTGGGCTTGTGAACGGAGGACGGGGCGACCGACCAGGGATGGGAAGATATGGGCGGGGAAGTTGGCACCGGCGTAGCCGCACTTGACAAAGCCAGTGCCGTTATCGCACACAATCACCGTGTTGCCCTGGGCATCCTTGCAGTTTTCGCTGGCCATCTTGCTGGCGCGGTGGTGCTCGCTGGCGACTCCCTCGACGCTCTGAACGTGATCGGGGAATGCACAAAGTTTCGGCTGAGGTCGCCTCTGAACAAAAATATAAAAAAGAAAAAAAAAGAAACGAAGGAACGAAAAGCAAGAGAGATGAGGATCAAAAGCAAGGATGTTGACGTGCAGTGCAGTGTCTGTGAATCAAGTCAAGACCAACTCCCTGCCCGGCCTGCTAAGAAAGCGTGAGAGCCACCCCTTAGCGCGCGAGCAGTGCCAGTGTGACTGAGCACAGCAGACCACACCAACATGCAATCTGCAAAAGGGCTCCCGCCTTCCCCTGCTAGGCATCAGCACCACCTGCCCCCTCATCGCATCATCCATATGCATGCATGTGTGTGTGTGTGTCTTTCTGCTCTGGATCACACTGCTGCCACTGTGCGCCGCCGCCGCCGCCGCCGAATCACCTGCTGCGCGCTGCTACCAAGTGGTGATGCAGTGCAGTCTCTGTGTGTGTGTGTGTGTGTGTGTGTGTGTGTGTCCAGCTTTGCTTACCGAGTAGGTCGCTACTAAATGTCATTCCAGCTCACTTCGAGGGGTTCTTTTGTGTCTTTTTTTCTTTTGTGTTGTCGCCCTCGCAAGGGAAGAGCAGCAGGAAGAAAGATTCTTTTGTTCTCCTTTGAAGGTGCATTTTCCTGTATACGTTTACAGGTCGGTTTACCAGTAAAACAATAGCCGACCGTGCTCGAGCCAAATTCCCGCCCAACAGCTGTTCCCCACCAACTCGGGATGTCAGATATTATACGATTGTCAGACACATCACAGAATGTCAGACATTTCCCCCTTTCCACACACACACACACACACACACACACACACACACGGCCGGTGCGATGTTGACGCCCGAGTTTGAGCTGCAGCAGGATGATGGCCACGTGCTGCTGACCATCCGTGCGCCCTATGTCAAGGTATGCGTGGGCCTGGCGGGCGGGAGTGGGTGAATGGCGGGGGCGGGTGAATGGCGGGGGCGGGTGAATGGAGCTGGCACTCTAAAGAGAGGCAAAAAAAAAACATCAACGAAAATGAAGAACGGGTCAAGCGGGCACATGTGCTCGGGTCGACTCTGTGCTCCGAGCCTTCGATTGAGGCAGACGACACCCGCCCCTTTGCCCTGCGCCCTTCTTTTTCCATGGCATCTCAAACTGCTCTCCTCTCACTTTGCTCTCTCCCCTCTTTCTCTCTCTCTCTCTCTCTCTCTCTCTCTCTCCGCTCCCGTTTCCAGGCCAATGATGTGGATTGGTTGATCGATGGAAACGTGTTTCGGTTTCACATCAAACCCTACTTTCTCCGGCTCTGCTTCCAACAATCCCTCGCCAACTCGGGCCTCGAGCAAGTGGCCTACGACATTAACACGGGTACTCATGCGCTCTTTGCTGGCCCTCGCCTGACAGGTCACCCCACCCACCCAAACACACTCACACACATGCCGTGTTGCCCTCATCGCTTGCGTGGCGTATGCGTGACTTGCGCGGCTTGCGCGCTTGCTCAGGTCACTTTACCTTTAAGCTTCCCAAGGAGACACCTGGCGAGCACTTTGAAGGCCTCGACTTGCACAACCTACTCTTGCGTTCCACCCAAGCCTCAGCCCAAGCCGCCGCCACCGCCACCCGCCCCAGCATTGAGGTGCTCTCGAGCACCCCTGCCGCTGCCGATCTCGAAGCCGCCGGTGCCGAGCCCGGTGCTGCTCCGGAAGAGGGGGGCGAGGACGATGGGTTCGACTGGGAAGTGGAGCAAGAACTGGCTTCAACTCTGGTGCGGTTCAAAGTGCCACCGACCCACCTTTTTCCGATCAATATTGGTCTCACCGACATCTTCATTTTGTTCATGTCTCGCCTCACCTGGCACGCTTCCTTTTCTTGTGTCCCACGACCTTGCCTTGCTCAGGGAAATATTCACGTGGGCCACCGTGATGGCTACGGGTTTGACGCCAAACACACTGATGTCGTCGGTCGCCTTCAAGCCAACGGCTTTCCTGTACGCCCTGTCGCCAGAAGCGTTGACCTCGCGTGCCATACATGGCTTTGACGCTGCGCACAACACAAGCCCCGCCGGCCCATCAATTAGCCTCACGCGCCACGTACCACGGTATACACCCCATGCCGCAGGAGTTGACACGCCTGGCCGACCCCGAGAATGTAGACAACGATCAACGCGCCCAGCTGCGGGTGGATGCCGAAGAGGCCGATTTTGATGAAGATTACTACTGGTAAGCTGACTTGCTGGCGTGGCGTGGCGCGCTGCGTGTGCCCCGCAGTCTGTTTGGCGCACGCAGCTACGGCTGGATCCCCGTACCATGACGCCATCATATCTACCCTCAACCGGCGCGCTGGTCAATCAATAGGGCCGAATGCGAGGACTTTTATCAGCTGATTGTCCCGCTGCTGCGTGCACCCGGACCACACGCCGAGTATGTGGCGCAGTGTGCACGCCGGCACACCGACGCACGGTCGCATACCTGCTATGCCGTGGCATGCGCTGGGCCTCGCTGCTACTCCAGCGCTTGTCGTGCCGTGCATTTGAAGAAAGGCACGCCCGCGCCGCTGCCCAAGGCATATCGTGTGCGCTTGGAAGGATTGCCCAAACGCGAGCTCCTGCCAACCAACACGGCCCCGACACTTTTGGTCAACATTCTTGACCTCCTGCTCACTTACTGCTATGAATATCGCATTTGGGGCGGTGACTTGACTCCCGAATCCGTCCGGACCATGGCTCAGCTCTCGTCCACCCTCTCGCATCTGCAGCTCTTCACACACGCCAAGGACGTGCTCCAGGCCTTTGGTCGTCGCGCGCTTTGCTACCCACTGCGCCGACACTGGGTCTTGGTGGTGGCCACCTTCCGAGATGTACAAACGCTTTTTGCGGCCGGTAAACGCGCACTCGTCATGGTCCTTCTTGACATGAAGGCGCTTTTTGACAAAGACGAAGTCTTCTATCCCTTTGTTGACCTATTCCTTGTCGATGCCATTCTTTGGCTGCTCCAGCACTGCCCAGAGCGAGCTGTGGCCACTCTTGCCGAGTTTTTGGCGAGCGTGCCCCTCAGCCCACCTCAGTTTCGCGATTTGCCCGATGTTTCACAATTTGAGCTTCCGGCCGCCGAGTCTGAGTCTGGCGAGTCCGAGTCCAACTCGGGTTCAGATTCGGGATCAGACGGCAGCGAGAGTGATGATGAGGGCGATGACGCCAGTGCCACGGACAGTGATGACGTCAGTGCTGGCGAGGCCATCTAGCAAAAGAGTTGCAAAACCACATTTACTTAATGGGTCGGCATGGCAGTGGGGTGGGAGAGTCTGGGTCACCATTGTGTTGCTGTCCCGTTGCCTGCTCGCAGTGGAGTGGGTTGAGCTACTGCGTAGTGTCGCTCCTCCCCCCACCCTTTTATTCTTTGGAGTTTCTTTGACATGGTATGTCTACCAAGCTTGTGAATTGACGTGGGAATATGCGCACCATCGACCTGGAACAAAGTCACCGACTTCATCTCAACTGTCACGTCACTGGGGTACAACCCTGCATCAGGACCAGAGCTGAAGTCAACTGGGGCTCTTACTCAAGGTATTCTTGCATAGTGGCCAATCGCGACATGATATCATCAGCAGAGAACGCACAGCGCTCCAGGGCAAAGGCCATTGCTCCACGCGACGAATCAGCGAGCGTCGGCGAACCCATGCCATTGACAGACTGTCGGAAGTAAAGGACGCATGTGAAATCCCAGGATCCTTCAGAGCTGAGGGCGCGATGGACGCGGGGTTGGTTGTTTTTAGATCTGCACGAACACACGCACCAATTCAATGCCGCTACTATTTCTTGTGGGTGCCGCCAGCAGCTCGTCAAGTTGGGTGTGCGCGGTCTCGGCAAGAGCCTGAAGTGGGCTCACGACCTCTTGGCAAATGTTTTGCAGCAGACCTGTTTTCCAAAACTATTCACATTGGAGCCGCAAGTTGCAAGATTAGGGGTCAGCTTTCTTCCCAAGGTCGCAGTGGCACAACCAGAACATGCGCACACGAAAAGTCAATCAAAAAACACAACACAGAAACACAAAAGCACAAAGTGAAACTCATAAGAATCAGATGTACCTTGAGTTCGTCGTCAGAGACGGTGCGCTCTGGAGAAGGAGGGCCTTTAAGGACGCAGAAGAGAATCAAGTTCAAAATGGCCTCGACCTACCCAAAGCAGGCATGAAAACCGATGAGAGGCTGCAACCTTTGATAAAGTGATCGCGGCTCGAGGGAAGGGATAGGTGTTTCGACGCACGCGTGTTGTGTGCTGAATCAGCCACCGGGGGTTGTCTAGCTCCAAGCGTTGCACGAGGGTGCTCAGCAGTCTGATGCAGGCAATGGCGAGTTGACAGGCCGTGAGAGAGCTTATACGTGAAAAGCCATGTTGGCTTTTTCCCTTGAACGCGTCTCGACGCTACAAACGTGTATAATGCTGGCCCGGTGAAGAAGGACAGAGCGGGGCCCTCAAGCTGACGCGTAGCTTTGACAATCTCCTCCTACGCAGTCCGGCGCGAGCAAGCCACAGTGAGGTAAACCATGGTATGTGTTTTGCACGGTGTCGTCTGGACAACAGCAGAGTGGTGGCAGAGGTAGGTGGGGTGGATGGATGAAGGAGCATGCGAGTACCTTGAGCCAGAGAACCAAAAGATGAACCGCCTGATCGTGGGGTGTGTCGCGTAGCATGATTTGGAAAAGGGCGTAGCGCTCCGAGACGGCCAAGCAACTGAAGAGGCGGTGAAGAAGTGCAATAACCTAGGCAGGGGCAAGGGCAGGGGCAAGGGCAGGGGCAAGGGCAGGGGCAGGGAAGACATGGTTTGGTTTGTAAGATCAAGAACTAGGTCTTTGTTCGTGGCGTTTATGTGCCGGGGGGCTTGACGTACTTGCTGTCGCTCGTTGGCATTGGCACACTGCGATGCGTGTTCAAGCAGGCCTTGAGCCAGGGTGGCGCCATCTCTGTGTGAAGGAGGGTTGGGCTTTAGCAAAGTGGGCGGGAGTGGCTGCGCTGCCATGTAGGTGATGGAACGAGCGCCCATGAATATCATCACCTGGGCGTTTCGGCATCTGCAGCTTTAGTGGCCAAGTGTTGCAGCTCAGCTTCATCTGGGGAGAGCCAGGACAATTGCAGCGTCACCAAGTCAACCCCAGCGCGGCGAGCCTAACAAGTCGGGGTGGGGGGTGGGGATAAGACCAAGCAGCGTGCGCACGATGCAGAAGGAGGTGGGGGGCGGTGCGGCGCCTTGGGGCAGCAGACGACCAAGATAAAATCAGGGTGGAAATGATAATCGAACCCAAGCTGACGGGGCTTGCAAGAGGCAGATGGCGTGGGAGCCGAGGAGGGCAACCGTAGTGTGTCGTCTGTTTTTTTTTTTTTTTTTTTTTTTTTTTAATAATAAAAACAGGCAGGGGGCGGGGGTGGATGGCAATAAGTTGGCAAGGCGCGAATGGGTGGGGCAGACGAGACGGGAGGGCATAGAGGAGATGGGGGCGCGCCCTGGGCGGGATGATGGGAGTGGGATTGGACAAACCGATAGAGAAGCGTGGGGAGATGATCGCGGGTGGCCATGTGACGCGCGAGGAGCAAGCCTTGGGTCAAGGGGTGAAGGTGGCGAAGGTGCCAGCTGGATGATGCCGAGGGCTGACCAGGAAGCATCCATTCGCGTTGGAGGGTTTCAAAGGCGCGATGTAGATCGATGCTGCTCTGAATGCGCTGTGTGTCATCAACGGGGTCTTTTGGGGTAGGGGCGTCTGCCTCATCGTCATCGTCATGGTCATCGTAGTCGTAGTCGGCGTCATGTTGATCAAAAGCGGCCGCTAGGCGGTTTGAGATCTGCGAGGTTTGAGCATCAAGGTTAACCAGAGGCTGGGCAAGCACGGCCAATATGTCGATCATGTCAAGGGCGCGTGTGAGGTGGTGGTCGGCCTGGGTTTCATGGGCGTTGTGAGGGATTGCGGTGGCCGTTGGGGCCGGGTCGATGGGTTGGGCGGGATGGTGGTTGTGATGGTGGCCTTGGGCAAGGCGCAGAGCTGGCAGAAGGGCAAGGTTGGCATGCAAGGCGGCGGCAGCCTGGCGAACCGCATCGTAGAGTTCAGCGTCCTCTTCTTCAAGGAGGCCTGCTTCCAGGGGAGCGAGTTTTTGATCGAGGTTGCTGAGGAGGTCAGCGGTGACGGCGAGGAGACGGGGGCGGTGGGATGGGATGGCTTCGGAAGCCAAGTCAACGAGGGCCAAGTTGACGAGCTCCAGGGATCGTGGCAAGTGGCGGGGCTCACAGCGTGGGGTGAGGCGGGCCACGGCTTGCCAGAGGAGCAGGCGAAGCCAGGGCGGGGCTTCGGCATGACGCACGGGGGCAACGAGTGCGAGGAGGGAGTCACGAGGATGGCAAACCTCAACAACCGTCATCAGCCAATTATCAAGTGCTTGATAGGCTGCTGTGTGTTCGGGAAGATGCTCGGGGGCATGCTGGGCGAGGAGGGACAGCATGTCAGCGAGGAGCATGTCACAGAGTGACTCGGACATGGGGGCCGCCACCAGGGCCTTGAGCAGCTCAGTGCTGGTGGGGAGCTGATCAGGATCGCTGGCAGTTTGACTCTGATCTGCACTTAGCCCATGTTCCCAGGCCTGGAGCAGCTCTGCGCGAGCTTGCATGTAGTCGTTCTCAAGGTAGTTGCTGCGCTCGGCGGCTGCGGCGGCGACCGCGACCAGTTCCGGCTCGCTCCTCATCATCTCGCCCCGTTTTATCTGACAAATAATTGTCAGACCGACTATCGGACGGAATGTCAGACGGAATGCATCATGTTTGTTTTAGAGGGGTGATTTTGATTTACCGTGCCGATCTTCTTCGGCTTTGTTGTTTTGGGCACTGGTGGTTCTTGAAGAAGACGTGTGAAGCGAACCGCGTTGTGTGTGTGTTGTTGCTTGATTTTTTTTGTTTTTTGTTTTTTGTTCTGGTGTGTGGGCATCCCGAGATGCAGGGTTACACATGTCCTCGTGGTCTGGTTCCTCCGATGATGCATCATGGACTTTCCTCTGGGCTGCCTGCGATTTCGCCTTCGAGCCCCCGGTGCTTGCGGGATGGACTCGATCACGGCCG
>NW_001865060.1:52681-133601 GCF_000002865.3 Monosiga brevicollis MX1
CCACACACTTGCGCTCATCACACACGCCGAGCAGCCACCAACATCAACACCGCTGAGTCAGTCACTGTACTGTCTCTTGTCGCAGACTGGACATCACGACCATCACCCCCCCCCACACACACACACACACTGCCACTGGCTCTCAAAGCCCTGGTCGTTTTCTCATTTTTTTTGAAGGTGCCCCATTCCCGTTGATCTAGTCCTGCTTGAGACGAGGCCCGCACCGACGCTCCATACCGTTCCCTGGCTGCCGCATTACCTCGGCGGGCCTCGACTGCCACAAAACCACTGAGGCCAAGCAGGGCCTGGCTTTTCAGCCATGCCCTTTAGGATCTGGCCTTTCCTTCCAGCTTGAACCGCTTTTGCCTCCCCCTCTGCCATTCCCCTCTCAGCAAGCAGCGCGCACACGCGCGCCTGTGTGTGTGTGTGTGTGTGTGTGTGTGTGTGTGTGTGTGTGTGTGTGTGTGTGTGTGTGTGTGTGTGTGTGTGTGTGTGTGTGTGATTTTAAAAAAAATTTCCTGACCAGTCGTTCCCAAACGGCCACCAC
Organism: Monosiga brevicollis MX1; assembly: GCF_000002865.3. Lineage (NCBI taxonomy): Eukaryota > Choanoflagellata > Craspedida > Salpingoecidae > Monosiga > Monosiga brevicollis. The sequence continues at coordinate 53,229 of NW_001865060.1, forward strand.
ACGTATACAGCGAAGCAAGGCCTCGTCCCACCGCCAAGGGAAAGCGCTTTGGTGCCTCTCTGACCTCCTTCCTATCTTCGACCTTCGCCACCATGTCGGATCTTCTCCCCAACTTGGCACCCGACCTGGCCACCTTTTTAAACCCCAACCTTGAGGTGGCCCTTGATTCGATCAAAGATGACCCCACCATGAACTGGCCCCCCGCTACTGGGCCCGCCTCAGTCCGTACTTCCATGGCCCATCCTCGATACAGTTTCAACACCAGGCTGGACTGGCCCGTGGGGCTCAATGGCCAGCCCGCAACCATTTGCGCCAACTCGCTCTCTACCCCCGACTTTCTCGCCATAAACTGTTCCACCATGTCCGAGGGCCCTGCCATGCCCTTGCCCCCCAAGTCTCAGGCCGACCCCACTGGATCCAGCTTGACCCCCGCCGATCTACCCGAGGCGCTCCTCACCGATGCCCTCTTGTCCATGAACCCAACTGACCGCGACTCGGGCAATTCAAGCGGCTCGAGCGGATCGGGCGGCTTGTCCAGTGCCCGCTCTGACCCTGATCTCCAAGCTGACCTCAACCCAAACTTTAGCCCTGACCTCAAACCTGCCTCCTCCACAAACCCTTCCTTCTCCGCGCCCTCCTCTTCCGCCAGTCACCACAACGCCAGTTCCCTTTCAGCAGCAGACCTCTCCGCTACCGACGTACGTTTCGAGTCCCCACCCATCCCCAGCCACCCTGCGTGGCCATCCTTCAGACCTAACTTTAAACTTCCTTCGTGCGCGCAACGTCTCTAGGAAGCCCTGCTTGCAGCAGCTCAGGCTCAAGCTGACACCAATCTTCTCAGCTCAGAAGAACTGCAAACCGCTGCCCAACATGCCGATGGCTTTGCCTTTGAACTTGAGGACTTTGTTGTCTCCCTCAATGATTGGGCTGATCTCATGAACGCCACCAAGGCCGAGACCAGCCCCGCCCCCGCCACGACCAGCCCAGTCACCAGCGCAGCCATCACCCCCACCAACACCTCCACCCTCACACCAGCCCTGGCATCTGGTCAGGCGCAGCCTCCCGCCGCAGCCCCGGCGGTCACAGCTGGCCCCAGTCGCCGAAGCTCGCACGGCAAACAAATGCCCCTGCCTAAAGCCGCCGCCCCTCCCTCAACAACCCGCAGACACACCCAGCCCGGCTCCGGAGTCAATCTTACCGAACCAAGTGCTGCACCGAGCATCAGCCTGAATCAATCGCTGCCGCCCAGCGAGCCTGGTTGGCATCGTGCCGCAGACTTGCAAAGCAGCGACAGCTGCCTCTCTGATTCAGACACAGAAGGTGCTCCTGGCGCAGGCTCGGCACATGCAGCCCGCAGCCCGCAACGCAAACGCCCCGCCCACTCCACTCATACCACTGGCACTGACGAAACACGGCCCAAGGCGGCCCGACGCCCCAAGTCCCGCCACTGCACCAAGCGCTTCGCCTCCTCGAGCATCGACACGCTTAAGGAGTGGCTCTTTGCCCACACTGATCGCCCTTATCCCACAGACCAGGACAAGACCGAGCTCATGCAGCAAACCGGACTGGACCTGATGCAAATTAACAATTGGTGCGAGCCTTGCTTTTCGTTTGGTGTCTTCAAACCCGAGCCGCCCCCGTGGATTCAGACTTTGCCTCACCCCATGGCCCTGCCGCTCCACACAGGTTCATCAACGCCCGGCGCCGACTGCTGGTCAAGGTCAACAAGCCCAGCCGCAACAAAACATCCACGAGCCGCCCAAGCTCGGTACGTGCTTCTGTTCCACCCTGCACGATCCGTGGGACGAGGCAAACGGCAGAAATGACAATGCGAAGCTGGGAGATTTTGTCGGTGCACAATCGTGGTGGCACTAACCTTTTTATGCTTGCTTTGGTGGCTTTACAGCGTGTTAGCTTTCAGCGGCGAGCCAACAAACGCCATTGAATTGTCTTTTCGCCTTTTTCCTTCTTCTTTACTTTTAATTGGCAGCCTTATTTTGTTCTTGCGGGCTCAAAGGAGCACCGGCCAATCTGGGCAATCGCAACATCGGGTGCTTTGCTGCTTCTGAGCGACTTTAAACAAGCCGCTCACTAATGTTGATATTAGATGACTCACAGATTGAATCGCATGCTGTGCATGCTCGAGCTTGAACGGGATCTTTGATGTCCCCCTTGTCTTTATGGACGACACGTGTGTGTGTTTGCGTAGCGTTCCTCTTTTTTTTTTTTTTTTTTTTTTTTTCTTCTCTCTTATAGCCCACCGCCTTTTGCATTGAGATCGACTTTGCTCGGGTTCGTCTTCGTTTGCACAACGCAGTGACGTTTTGTGACCAATTGAGTCGCTTCTAGTTTATATGAAAATGTTGATTTTTTTCCTAGTTATTGGCAGCCTTCCTCGACGTGTGTCTTCTTCCTTCCTTCCTTCCTTCCTTCTTTCCCCATCTGTGCCGATTGCACGTTCTTGCGTGCTGCATGGGTGCAATACAAATCAGATGAATGAATTGGTCAAAGATGTTTGGCGAGAAGAAGGGCACCCGTATCAAAAGCGGGGGAACAAAACGGCCAAACAAGACGGGCGAAGACCGCGACGTGTACGACGAGGGGAGAAAAGCTAAACGAAAAGCGTGCTTGCGACGTGAGAGCGCCGGGAGAGCCTATGGCGGGTTGAGTTTTGAGATGCCAAGACACGGCATGAAGAACAACGGAGATCCAAGCTTTGACAACTCGTGCCAGGGAACAAGGCGCACAAACTCAAACAACCAGAAAGCACAACAACAGAACAAGAAGGAAAGAACTAGGAAAGAAAACAATTAAAGCTCAATGGAATCCGAGCGGAATGGTCAAGACGGCTTGACATTGACACAGCACCAAATTCTCAAGAGGTGCACCGTCACAAGATGGGAGAGCGTCGGAGCCACGGCCAAAGCTGCACGACGTCAAGATCAAGGGAGGGGGGAGCCAGTGAGCTTCTTCCCTGCACCTACACACGCGTGCACGGGTGCGCCCTGGCTGGACTGCTTGGGGCCTTTTATAAGAGAAAAGCATGGACAGGCAAAGTGCTGAAGCAAGCACGGACCCTGGTGTTTGGGGAGAAGGTTGTGGGCGACGGTCATGAGGTACTCTGGGCTGAGGTTGAGGGCAGGCGTTGTGGGGGCTGTTGGTGGGAGCGATGTGGCGAGTCGGTGCGGGAGGAATTTCTCGAGGCGGGCTGGGAGGCACGGCGGGAAGGGGTTCGGGAGGCGTTGGACGAGGCGTTGCTGGAGTGGTCTACGGAGGAGGCTCGGCGCAGGGAGCCACTGCGACTCGGGGATTTGCTGGGCGGGGGGACCGTGGCGTCGATGCCCAGGTAGGCTTCACCGCCATGGCAGAGGCGATCGAGTTTGTTGATCCAGCTTTCAGCAGTGGCTTCGACGCTGAACATGTAAAAGACGCGGCGGGTGGTGCGAATGCCAAAGGCGTTGTGATCGGAGGCTTGTGGGGGCCAATCGATGTTTTGCAAGAGGCTTCGTTCCTGCGCCATGTAGGCGGAGCTGTTTGCTTTTGAGAGAATCTCGACGACGTCGCGCTGTAGGTGGATCTCACCCTGGGGCTTCATGTCACGGAGGTTGGTGCCCAGGGTGGGGCTGGTTTTGTAGTAGCGGAGAACGTGGTCACCAAAGACGGCGCAGTAGCGTTCGCGCCAGGTGCGGACCTGGGCACCTAGCTTACAGACGGCACCGGAGAGCAGGATCTCCCCCGAGTATGGGGTTCGAGCTTGGTCTGCCGTGCCATCCTTGACGGCCTCGAGCATGGCCCGAGTCAAGTCGGTCATGATGCGTGGGAGTCGACGGCAACAAGCGGCGTGTGCGGCAGTGGCAGTCGTAGGAGCGGAGGGCAGTCTGTTAGAGATGGCGAGGCAGAGCGAGGCAGAGCGAGGCGTCTTGTTGTTGTTGTTGTTGTTGTTGTTGTTGTTGTTGTTGTTGTTGGTGGTGGTGGTGGTGGGCTAATGATACCGGGGTCGTCGCTGTTGGCTGTTGTTGATGTTGATGTTGCAGATCAAAGGCGCGCGCCGCTCGGACCGACGCTCGGATCACAGGGCAGGCGGGGAATGATTCCTGCAAGTAGCCACGATCTTGGGCAAGTGGTCGGTTGGGGATGATGCTGCTGCCCAGTGCCAATCAACAACGGAATCCACCCCAGGACACGTACCGATCCGTGTGCGAATCACACCGTACACACGCACGCACGCACGCACTCACAGAGCCCGTACACGGACACAGGTCGCACGCCCGTTCACCGAGTTGTGTCTTTCCAGTCCCTCCTCCTCCTTCTCCTCCTTGCCAAAAAAAATCAAAAAATAAAATAAAACACCACAACCCTTTTCTCTCTCTCTCTCTCTCTCTCTCTTTGTTTATGCCTTTCACTTTCTCTCTTTCTCTCTTTCTCTCTTTCTCTGTGTGTGTGTGTGTGTGTGTGTGTGTGTGTGTGTGTGTGTGTGTGTGTGTGTGTGTGTGTGTGTGTGTGTGTGTGTTGTGCCGATCAGCAAATTCGCACATGACATGTCTTCACTGTTTTACACTTGTGTGAAAGGATGAGTAAGGTTAGGGGGATGAAAGTTGTGTGTGTGTGTGTGTGTGTGGGCTGCTGCTGTGGTAGTTTGCCCTTCCATGGTACTTTTCTTGTTATAACGAGTTGTTGTCGTCGGAGGCAGCAAGCTTGAGCATAAGAAGTAAGCCTGTGACTTGGAGCCGCACTCGTGTCGAGGGGTCATTCGCCAATTGTCCCACCGAGGATCATCTGCCCTCTATGATTGGGGGAGCAGGGTGCACGGGGCACAGGCAGGTGTACTCCTCACCTCCATGGTGACATGTGATCTAAAGATTTTTTCCAGCCTCGGCACTGAACTCGGTAGTAAGCCGTAAGCACAGTAAGCCGTAAGCACAGTAAGCAGAAAACGCAGTCAGCAGAAAACGCAGTCAGCAGTAAGCAGTAAGCCTGAAGCGCCGTCAGCCGTAAGCAGCAGCATTTTGTCAGATTTTTATCGCTACGGTTACAAACCGTTTTTTTTTTTCACCTCCTCAGGCAACGGCAGCGGGGAAGATCAGCCAGCACCATGTTGCGGCAGAAGCGGTTGGCCAAGGAGTATGCCATGTTGCAGCAGGACCCGCCACCAGGGGTTCTGGTTTGGACAACTGGTCAGGTTGATACAGAGGCTCGGTCGACGGCAACGGGCGGCGATGGTAGCCACAGCACGGCCCCTGCCGAGCGTCTGGATCAGCTCACGGCTCAGATCACGGGACCGGCAGATTCTCCCTATCGCAATGGCGTCTTCAAGCTCGAGATCAAGGTTCCAGACATGTACCCCTTGCAGCCACCACAAGTCCGCTTTCTCACCCGGGTCTACCACCCCAACATTGACCGCGCCGGTCGCATCTGCCTCGATCTGCTCAAGATGCCGCCCAAGGGTTCCTGGGGTCCGGCCAGCAACCTCGCCACCCTCCTCACCTCCCTCCGCGTCCTCCTTGACAAGCCCAACCCTGATGATGGACTCATGGCTGACATATCCGTAGGTCCCCCCCCCCCCCCCCCTCTCTCTCTCTTTGCCCGTGCACTCGCCCACTCACCCACTCACGAACCACCAATGCTGATGGCCGACCCGTCGCTTCTAGGCTCAATATAAATCAGATTACGATGCCTACGCGCAGGAAGCTAGCCGTCAAACCCAGCTCTATGCCACTCAGGTCAGGCCGCACAAGCATTGCCACAGACGCTCATGCTTCAATTGCACATGGTCGACACACAAGGCGAAAACTCGGGCCAAATACAACAAATGCAACGCGCATGGCAAGGCGCGCCACACTGCCGAGCTTGGCTCACCGCCAACATCACCCTGAAAAAAAAAAAAAAGGGGGGGGCCGACTTGGGCTCCATCAACTCTGAAAGGAAGAAACAATAAAAAAGAATCACGCATTGCCATCACGATACACCGCGATGAAATAAATACATGCCCAACTAATCTTCGCCGGCCGCTTTGGTGTGCTTAGAACGCCGCCGCCGCTGCCGAGACCCCGGCGCCCACACCAGCAGAAACAGAGGCCAAGCGACCCAAAACGACGTCCGCTGACGCTCAATAGCAACGGCGTGGCACATTCACCTCAGCATCAGCATCGCGCAGAAATGTGCGAGCCGTTCATATCTGCAGCAGCGTCGGCACGAGCTCGAGCGCGCCGGCTCTCACTCCCCTTGTCCTGCCCGCCCAAGAGTCGGCTCAGACGTTTGAGCGCCGTCACATAATATGCATTGAGTTGCATGGCCGCCAAGCGCGCCTGGTGCACCGCCTTCTCCCGTGCAAAGTTCTCCGCGTGTGTATGCAAATCTTGCATGAAATCACGCAATTGCTGCTGCATCTGCGCGCGCACCTGGTCCCTTATCCGCGCCTATCCACCGCAAGGAACATGATCAGACCACCACCTCAAGGCCCTTCCACAATGATATGGAGAGAAAGAATAAACAAGGCGAGGACGACATACCTGTGCATCGGCACCGTATGGTCGATTTTCCTCGGCCACATCTCCGTGGGATACTGCGTGGTCTTGGCCCTGTCCTTGTCGTCGCGGAGATGCTTGTTGGTCGCGTGTAGATACCGAATCGTTGGCGTTGGCCGCCTTTGTGGCTGTATCATCCGCTTTGTGATCTGCTCCTGTGGGGCTTGGAGACGTCGTTTGAACCGGCGCGGGTTCACCCTGGCCCAATTGCATGCCTTTGACCTTGGCTGACCGCAATTGCTGCTCACTGGCCTCCCTACACAAACATAACACAAGTTAGTCAGTGTCATGACCAAAGTACCAGAGACCATGCGCCGCGCCGAAGCAAAGGTCCATACCTTTGCGCTTGCGCTGCTAGATGCTCGGCACCCAACGCCTCTAAGCGCTCTGCACATGACCTGCCGCCCCAGCAACAATTGCGTCAGATGATACACACCCTCCCACAGAATGGCCACGAGGCCCTGCGCCCTGTGCCCTGTGTATAAACTCAGATACTTCGGATATACGTCCCATCCCACGCTGGATCATACCGCTCCAAGTCTTGCATGGCCCGTTGAGCTTCCCGCCATTCGCGACGTCGACGCTCCTCCGAAGCTTGATAAGCTTTGACCCGCTGCTTGAGCACATCAACCACCCGACGGCACGCCGTCACCGCGGACTGCTTTGCTGCTTGTTGTGCACGCGCCACGCGCGCTTCCACGTCCGCCTGCCCCTGCGTCAAGCGTTCTTGTGCCTCGTTCGCCTCCAGCTCCAGCGCTTGGATTCGCGTACGCAACGTGTAGGTTGTGGCCTGGGCTTGTGCTGTCTAGATCAAGGCGCCACCACGCACATGAGCACCAGCGCGAAGCAAAAGCCGTCAGGCACAGGTTGAGCGGGGGAATCCAACCACTAACCTCGAGGTGTGCAGCCGTCAATCGATCCTCAGTTTCAGAAATTTGCCCGTGCAGTGCTTCGATTTCCTGCTGTCCCGCCTGAAGTTCACGGCTCAGGAGATTGATCACAAAAGCCTCCTCCTCCTCGTCTTCGTGGGCCTCATCACCCCCGTCACCCAGAAGAGACTCAAACGTCTTGCTACTATCCAGCCCCGTGTGCCCCGTCGGCCCGCCTTTGCTCTTGGCATGTTGGGCAAAGTAGTGGCAAACGTGGACCAGGTCGATCCTGTGTTGGCGAGCTGCAGCCACCAACTCGCGGGACAAATGATCCACCTTCTCCAATGCTTGGCCCAATGCCTGCTGCATGGTGTTTGGCGTGCCATCTGACTTCTCGGTCGCAGCATCGGCGGGCGCACCAAGTTGGAGACGCTGTGCCTCTACCATCTGTTCCAAGGCAGCACAACGCTCTTGAAGCGCATTCCCCTAAAATCAAATGCAAGCGGCAGGTCAATATGGATCAAGGGTTGATGTTTGCCGGGATCTCGATCAGAAGTAAGGAAGGAACGGGAAAAGGGGAGGGCTCAACGGAAGGCATTCTTGCCTGGCATGCGACATACCTCCTGAACTTTGAGATCCACGTCGGCATCGGTCAGAAGATCATCGAGCTCTTGATTTGATAGTTGTGTGGTCGGTCCGACGGACTGCGACTGGGCTTCAACGTGAACTGGTGTGGGCTCGGACACGTCTGCAGCAGACACGTGCAGGGTGTCCTGGTCCACACGGCGCTGGAGCTCATCCAACCGCTCAAATAGAAAGCGTGTTTCTGAGGCATGCAACTCCTGCTGAGCTGCTAGCTGCTGGGCATGCTGCTGTTGCAAAGCCTGAAGCCGCCGATCGTATTCGCCTGCCAGGTCGTAATTAGAGCCAGGATCTGGCGGGTGGGCGCTTAGAACGGCCACCTGGTCACGCAGACCAATAACCTCTGCCTCGAGCAGTCCACATTGGTGTTTGGCAGCGCGGGCTGCCCCTTCTGCCTCCCGAGCCCGGCTCTCGAGTGTGTCCTGCCAAAGTTCGAGGTTTCGCTGGCGCTCCACGGCACGAGCCATGTCCTGTTCAGTCAGTTGGTGGCGTTCATTAGCAGCCTCTAGGCGAGCTTCACTTTGCCGAAGCTGATTCTCGTAGGCCGCCTGTTGCTCATGAAGAAGACGCAAGAGCTGCTCCACCTTGCGTTGGCTTGCATTATAAAGGATGGTCAACTGCGTGTGCGATAGGTGTGCCTCTTCAAACGGAGCAGTCTCGTTCTGAGCCATCGCCTCGTCCTCGGAGCTAGCCGGCCCGGGAGCTGCATTTGCCCTCGGTACAGTCCGACTCAAGGGCATGACACCTCGAGGCCAAGCCTCATCCTCTTCTTCCTCGCCATTGGCCACATGCGCTGATCGTCCAGCCGGAGAGCCCGCCACGACGTGTCCATCCAGGCTGTTGGTGTCAGCTTCTCCTTGTGCCGAGGCACTGGCATCCTCGGTGAGGGAGGCGAAGAGGTCATCAGGTAGGGCATTGAGGGCATCAGCCAACTCAGTCAGGAGCTCCTCGTGATCCTCTTCCTCCTCCTCCCCAACACTCCAATCCTCGGCCGCTGGCGCCAGCTCCACATCAGCCATCTTGCCGGCACTTTTTCTAACGCCGTGTGCGCACTTGTGTCAGCACTTCTCAAAACCAACGTGGACCATGAATGATTGAATCCCCTTCTTCCTCCTCTCCGCTATCCACGCTGCGCTCACCGCTACCCACCCACGTTTGGCCCGCAAAGGTCTGACACGCCAAATGCAAAACGTGGGCTGCCCGATCAGCCTCCCCCTCCCTCCCAAAAAAAAATTGAAAAAAAAAAAAAAGTCGCAGACGCCTTGAAAGAGAAAAAAAAAAAAAAAACGGTCGCTGTGTGTGTGCGGGGTGGCCATCAATTGTCAGATAAAATCGGCCAAGTCGCCGAGCGGTGTCTGATGTTTTTTGTATTGGTCAATGAAAGAAAATCTACTGCAAAGTTATAGAGAAAGGTGGCAAAGTCCTGGTGCCGCAGTGATCTTTTTTTCAAATTGGATTTTTCACCAAAACTGCGGACACCAATATGCGAAACACACACACACACACACACACACAAAGTTTATGGAACGATCTTGAGCAGCACCGCTCGCTGTTGGTCGTTTGCCAGAGCTCGTTGAACTGGACTATGGCCATGGGTTGGAGTTGAGGAGACAATGGTGGTCGTTGTGGCGTGGCCTGTAGCGTGGTGGCGTCGGAACGGTACACCTGCTGGCATTGGTAGGTGCGCATTTTCTTCCTCGAGTCTGGTTCGCAGATTGCACTGCCGCCCCCAGCTCCACGCGTGCCAACCTCAGACTTGTTGAACCGCCATTATGGCGACACATCAACGCAGACCGTGCCCTTGGCTTCTTGTCTGGGCCTTGGCCCTGTCTTGCACGCTGCCCATCATCGGTACGCCCCAACTTGACGAGAACCCGCGTCCTTTTGATTGGCGCGCTGCCCACATACCCCGCCTCATCGCTCGGCACTGCCTCCTCTCCCTTCGTAGATGGGCTTCGCCTGCGCTTTGATCCCACGCACAGCCCACCCTCTGAAGCAGAAGCTTTGGCAGACCCGGAACGATATCGTGCCTACAATCGTGCCGTCCTCTCTCGGAATCTCAAACCCCTTCGGGTTCGAATCGAGGATGACAGCGGGAACCTAGTAACCACTGGCCCCGATTCTGAGTTGGTGTTGCAATTCACATCAGCGGCCTATTACCCAACCTATGGACCCCTACCCGATGAAGTGGCCGCCGTTGCCAACCTCACCGCCCTTGGCAAGGAGCGCCTTTTCAAGCGCGTCACCGGCGCCCAGCACACCTTTGACCTCGTCGAGCACAGCAGCATGATTGATAGCGCCGTCTCCGTACGTTGTCCTCCGCTTGTCCCGCACCTGATGCGCCCGCTTTTCCTTCTTTGCCGATGCTTTTGATGCTGCTAAATTTGTCAACTCACGGTGCCGCGGCCATCGCGCACGTACCGCCCCAACACACTTGCGTCAGATTCAAGCCCGCGCAGGAATTGCAGAGCTCTATAGCTGGGCCTCGGTGCCCACTGTCTACGTCTCAAACGAGACAACCAATTTCCCTTTCGTGGCAGGAGCCCCCGTCCTGCTGAACGGCGTCTGCTGCAAGAACATTTGGGAGGTTGTGCCCTCAAACTTGCTCAAGGCCTCGGCCATCCAGTCAAACCCGTATCACGTCTTTCGTACGTCAAAGTCCCAATCACGCGACAAGATGATTCCACATTCTTTGACCAGACCTCCCAAAAAAAAAAAATAAAATAAAAAAATAAACATCACCTTTCCACATTGACTTAACTTTGATCATCTGTGTTTATCGACAGCACGAGCCGAATTCCTGGCCCTGGCTTCGCCAATGCCAGCACGCGTGCTCACGGACGAGGTGTTGCCAGATATCGAGGTCCGCGTGATGACCTATGATTACGTCAACCGCGACGCCCTGGATCAGCCGCGCCCCATGCCTTTGCTCCATGGACCTGATGTTGACATGCTCGACATTCAACTCACCATTGCCTATGTAAGCCAGATTGCTTTTTTTTTTTCACCCACGGCCTGCCATTTGCTTGACCACTGTTGACATGCCATGCCCGGTGCTTTGCCAGGAGCACAAAGTATTTGCCGCCACCTCGCCCAATGCCAGCAGCATTAATGTGGAGGGCATGGACATCTCGCCTCTCTTTTACTCTGCCTTTGATCTCTACGGCGACGGCGTGGCCCAAACTGCTCGAGACGATTGGGCCGTACGTCAGCGCGTCTCGCTTCTACCGAGTGGCCACTATGGCGTCATCTTTCGGGGCATCCACTTTAAGCAGCTGGCTGCGACCGGCATTCGGCTTAACATTACCATGTCGCACATCGGTGGCCGAGACTTTTTCAACGATATTAATCGCGGCTTCTCCAGAGCTGCCGCCTTCACGCGGGCGGGCCTGGGCATGTATGAGCTCCAAAACCTCACCAGCAAGCAACTTTGGAACGAACGCGATCCCCATCCCCTGACCCCAAAATGGGATTACTTGGCCATTCAAGACCTACACCCCAAAATATACCAGGGCTATGAGACAAACTTGGTTCGCCTCAGCCATGCCGTGGCTCCAAACGGCTTTGCCTGCACCAATCTGACAGAGCCACGGCGACAAGCCTGGTGCCAACAATCCGCCCTCACCGTGGACCCCGCCATGGCGGCTGGGCCGGGCGTACTCATCACCAGCCCCATTCTTGTCGAAGGTAACCCCTCTCTGCCATCGATGGCCCATCCCACCGCGTGGACCATACCTCACCCATCGCGCAATTGGCCGCTCGCACCCTCAGTCAAAGTCTCTCAACAACATCGCTTTGTTGTTGCTGCCAATAGGTCGCTCGTTGGATCACCTGTCCATCACGTGGGCTCGACAAGCTACCGACCCCCCCGAAGTCCAAACGCAAGAGCTATTCGACGATTTGTTGGTGCAAGCTTATGATGCTGACGGCAAGCAAATTGTGGCTGGGCCCCACGCCAGCCTTGTGGTCGACGTGGCAGCCTATGAGCTCAACTCTGACAACGTCTCAGACATCAAAGGGTCAGCCGCCATTTGCAATGCGTGGGAAAGTTTTGCACTGCCACTCGCCAACGGCGAGGCTCGCTTTCCCTATGGTATCTGCGGCCTCTACCCTTGGGTGGCCCTTCGCTTCGCTGTCACGGCCGGCAACATAACGTCCGCTGTCTGGACGCAGCCCTTTACCGTGAATGGTACGTCCTCGCTGAGGCACCGCCCGACCTCACCCCCCTGCCAGCCTTCGTCCCTTCTCCACCGGCGTTCACAAGCACCCCCTGCCTCACTCGCATCTGGTCTGTAAACTAGGCCTTTTACCAGTCGCGGTGATGTTACCCGAAGCCGACACTGCTTCGCCCTATGAACTGCCCTATCGAGCATACAAAATGTTGATGGAGCAGCAAATTGTGGGCGTGGCTGGCAATGGGCCTGATCCTCAAGAACTGGGTCCCTACTATCCCAACTGGCGCTACGTGCCCATCTACATTGACTCGCGAGGCGAACCCTTTGAAGTCATCCAACGCCTTGATAAATTGCATCAGCAACATCACTTTCGCTACGCCATTGGACCGTTTCGCGATGAGATTGGTACCAGTTTTGCGGAATGGGTATCCCATAACATCAGGGTGTGTACCGGATGCTCGTGCTCAATGCGTGTGTTCAAGACCTATTCACATGCTTTGACCAAAACTTACTCGGTGTCGGTTGCGTGTGTGCGCAGTCGCAGTTTGCGTTGTCGATTCGATCCAATCTCCAAGCACTAGGTGACGCTCAACGGTTCCCAAACATTTGGCGCATGGCCTTTGCCGATGAAATGTACTGGGTGACCCTGGTCGAGAGCATGGTCAATCGCAAGTGGTCTCTCGTGGTATGACGCCCGCTTCCTGCCTCAACCAACTCCGACCTTGCCCTTTGGCGCTCTTGCTCCCGCAGTTGGCGCTGGGCTGTCTGTAGCCCCACTACCCAAATAACGACCGTAACTCATCAAAACATGCCCATGTCATGATGCGCGTGGGTCATAGACACTGGTGCAATCTGTGAGCGCGCCATTTCCAAACGACTTTCTGGACCTTCTCCGCCTCAATGGGATACAGATTCTGCTTAATGTACGACCACAGCAAACGACAGTTTGCTTGACGCCGATGCCTTGCCCTTCCCAGACTATCTGGGCATGTGCTTTCTCTCGCAACACCTCATTCGATTGCTGGGCTTTCTGCTTTGCTTCGTGCGTGTTAGGTCCAGATCAATTCGGAGGATAGCAGCGCTGAGCTGCTCAGCCAGCTCGAGACGATTCATCACGCAGCCGGACGTGTGATCCTCGCAAACCTTGATGCAAACGATGCCACCCGTGTGTTCACCCAAGCCGTCATGTCGAATGTCACCGCCCAAGCGGGGTATCAATGGGTAGGCACTGAGACAACGTTCCGTGCCCTGGATCTCCTGCAAGTGCCCGATGCTGCCACAGCGTTTGAGGGGGCTTGCTTCTTGACGGCTATGTATGGCTTGGGCCCCGCAGCCAACTCGCGCCAGGTCGGTGCCGTCAGTGACTGGCAATTGCGCCGGAATCTTGGTGGCCTCGATCCCTTTTGGGTGCGCGACGAGGATTTTCGCCTCGAGGAGGCCAACATGTGGCAGTTTGGTGAAGCCATGCTGGCCAACGACGTTTTTTTCTTCGTTGGCTTTGCCCATGCTGCAATGCTAAACAATGGCTTGACGGGCACGACCGAATTTGTCAACGGCTTGCACAGCTACGTGGAGGACCTGGCTCTGTACTCTGGCTCCGACGTGAACTTCAACGTCAATTGCGATCGGATTGGCTTTGTCGGTGTCTGGGCCCAACCCAAGGCAAGCTTTCGAGTTGATGACAATGCTTCGAGTGAGTTTGTGCCCTGGGACATCCGCGGTGCCGTGGAGAAGGCCGATGTCGACGAGCCCTTGATCGAGCTGGACTTTATCGACCCCCGTACGCTCGTAACGGCTCCATCGCTATCCTATGCTGCTAGCGTCACCCAGACTACGGCACGTGTGCGCACCAAGGCACGGCTTTCCAAGTCCGAAGTCGTCTTTTATCGCGAGATTGTGGTCCCCGTGACGCACACCTGCGCCGGCGGTTGCGGTGGTGGCCTTCGCAATGCCAGTGTCTCTGCCTACATCTATGAACACGGTACCTGTGTGGCGCCGGAGCGGTGCGAGTGCATCATGCGCGCAGACGAGCCGGAGAAACCAGCCTTCTTTGGCACCACTTGTGCATCGGCACTCTGCGACCATTCGTGTCGCAATGGCATATGCCTGTACGACGCAGTTCAGGGAGAGACCGCCTGCAACTGCGAGGCGGGCTGGGGTGGTGACGACTGCAGCGTGGCCCAGTGCGCGCAGTTTGGCTGTGTGCAAGCACAGGGCGACTGCGAATTACCCGACGTCTGTGTGTGTCGCGAAGGCTTTTTTGGTGCCGATTGCGGTGAGGCGTGTCTCTGCGGACACGGCGAGTGCCATGACGGCAACCGTGGCACGGGCACCTGTACGTGTGAGGCTGGATACTTTGGCGTGGACTGTGCCCGAGCCTGCACATGTGTCCACGGCATGTGCAATGATGGTGCCTCAGGCAATGGCATGTGTGCGTCGTGCTCCTCTGGCTGGATGGGAGAGAACTGCGATTTGCAAGTCGCAGCCGTGGCCGTACCCATTTTACTGGGCGCTGGATCTCTCTGCATTGGCCTCTTGCTCTTGGGACGTTGGTATGTGCGGATGGCTAAGCACCGTGCGTTGCTCGATGACATGGACTGGGTCGTTCCTTGGGATGATGTGCAAACCTCCGAGACCCGTGACAACGAGTCATCATCGCAGCGACACAAGTCGGTGCAGTTCCAGAGTGCCCTCTCTTTGGGTACACAAGGCAGTCGACAGCTGGCACTCTCCGATCGAGTCGCTCGATATCGAGGGGCGCTGGTGCAGTTGGAGCCGATCTACTGCAAGTCCATGGAGGTGAACATGGGGCTGCGACGTGACATTCGGGCGCTCCGGGAGGCACACCATCCCAATTTGATGAGCTTTGTGGGCATGTGCGTACAGGCACCACACACGGCCCTGCTGTTTGAGTATTGTCAAAAGGGATCGCTCGAGGACATGCTTGCCCATGAGGATGTGCGATTGGACGAGACCTTCAAGTTCAGCATGCTCAAGGATATTGCGGCAGGGCTCCGCTATCTGCACCAGTCAGAGTTGCGCTACCATGGCAAGCTCTGCTCGCGCAATTGCTACATTGACAATCGCTGGACGGTCAAGCTCAGTGGTAAGCCCGTGCGGAGAAAGCCGCCACGATTTCTGGATACCCGCTCATCATGTTGTGCTTGATCAGGATTTGGAATGCAGCAGGCGCTGGCCCACCAGAATGCCGTTTGTCCAGAAAACAACATGCTTGACTTTCCCAGCTTGCGGTGGACCGCGCCGGAGCTCTTGATTCCGGGCCTGACGCGACTGAATGATTTGCTCTACGGCTCTCAGGCGGGTGATATCTTCAGGTTAGCCCTCGATATCTGTGGAAGTGGCTTCTCGCTTCAGAGACAGTGATAGGCCTCAACTCGCAAATCCGCTCAATATGACGTTGTTGCATAGCTTTGGTGTCCTCATGTCGGAGGTGTGGACGCGCGAGCAGCCCTACGATGATTCGACGCTGTCGGGCCAGGAGATTATTGCTCAGCTCGGAGGCTTTTCCGCACAAAGTCGCATAGGGGTGAGTTTGGCTACGCAAAATGGCGCAAGGATTGTGTGCGGCTGCGTGGCTTCCCATCTCGTTCCTGACGACCCTGTGTGCATGTAGACGGCCGTGATCAAGCAGGCGTGGGCAGTGAAAGATGGCATGAGCGGCGAGTCGAGGACTGATGAGCTGCGCCCGACTATTTACGCGGGTACCCCGCAGCCTTTGGGGGCCTTGATGCGGCGCTGCTGGGCCCAGAATGCAGAGGAACGCCCGGCCCTGAAAGGTGGGTGGGGCTAGCGTGCTTTTTCTGGAGGCCGTTTCCCGACCCGCGGGCGCTAGGTTCACGTTGCTCTGACATGTGGGGCGTAGACGTGATGCGAGATTTAGCTGTTATCCATCCAGTCAAAGGCTCGATGGTGGACAATTTGGTGCGCATGGTAGGTTTTCGCGCCGTGCAGCTTGCGTGTTTTGTGTATTGATGTTTGCGGAGTACATCCCATTGGCAACTTCTGACTGCCTATCGCTGGTGCAGCTGGAAAAGTACTCGCAGGACCTCGAGGGCATTGTGTCTGAGCGCACTGCTGAGCTGGCGCAAGAGAAGGAAAAGGTGGAAACGCTGGTACATCGCATGCTGCCCAAAGCCATCGTAGAGAAGCTCAAGGATGGCCAGGGCGTCAAGGCTGAGAGCTTTGATGAAGTGACCATCTTTTTCTCAGGTAGGTTTGAAATTTGTCTTCTCCCTGCAACAACTGGCTGCAATGCGTAGGGACGCCACTTGACGGTTACCGTGATGGAATGCGGCTAGACATTGTGGGCTTTACGCGCATCTGCTCCATGTCAACCCCACTGCAAGTGGTGGACATGCTCAACGACCTGTACACGTGCTTTGATGCCATCATCGATGAGTATGACGTGTACAAGGTGGAAACAATCGGGGTAGGTGAAGCTGTGGCCCACGCCTGGGGTGGGCAGACTTGGTGCTCATGCTGTGCTCATGGTGGGCCTATTTGTCATGCAATACAGGATGCGTACATGGTGGTGAGCGGGCTGCCGACGCGAAATGGCAAGAAGCATGCAGGCGAGATTGCAAGCATGGCGCTACACATGTTGAGCGAGATTGTCAACTTTCGAATCCGGCACTTGCCTCTCGAGCGGCTTCAGCTTCGAGTGGGACTGCACAGTGGTCAGTCACGGAACATGGCTCGCCGTTGTACTCTTTTGCTCTGGCGGCCTCGTGATGTTGAAAGCGAGGTGTTTGCTTGGTGTTTGGTGGGAGTATGACCTGGCATGACACGCATGCCACAGTACCCTGACCTTGTCTGTGTGCTCCCTTCAACAGGACCCGTGGTGGCGGGGGTGGTCGGTACTAAGATGCCTCGTTACTGTCTTTTTGGCGACACTGGTAAGTCAGCCCGAGGGAGAGACGATGCCCAAGTCAACATTTCTAAGAATCTCTTTTTGCCTCACATTGCCTGTGACTGTTCATCCATATTTGCAGTCAACATTGCATCACGAATGGAGTCGGGTGGCTTTGCCTTGCGTGTGCACTTGAGCGACACCACGGCGCAGCTGCTCAAAGAGCTGGGGGGATATGATTTGGAGCTGCGCGGTCAACGAGAGGTCAAAGGACGGGGGCAGATGTGCACCTATTGGCTCAACGGAAAGCAGGGTTTTAACCGACCCTTGCCCTCTGCCGACATGCGAGTGAGCGCCTCACAGCATGAATTCAAGTAGAATGGATAGAAAGCCACGATTCATGCGAAACCTGTGGTTGAACAGGCCCCAAAGCGCGATACACCTATGGTCCCCTGTGAATTATTGTAGTTTTGCCGTGTTTTCGCATGAATTTTAATCGTGAAATTGTGGAGTTGGCAATTGATTGTGAAGACTTGGGACGTTGATGATGGATGATGGATGATGGGCTCAACGGGCGAGGGCTTTGGGCCCCGGACCTTTGGGCATTCGTCTAGATTGTGTCTCGTGCGAGTGCATAAACCACAGCACGGCGACGGACTTTAATAATGATGATGCTGGAATACATCTTCATACATTTTTTCTATAAATGAAAGACGCCATAACAAGATGTAATGGGGGAGAGCAACTGAAGTAGGATGACAAAGGTCGCGGAGCGGGGACACCGACGGCGGTCAGTATCAAGTCCGTCCACCAGCCATCGGCACACATGCCATGGGGGCGCCAATCAGGGCGGGATCGGGTCCACCATGGCCATCTCTCGAGTTGCCGCACCCCCTCGAGCCAGCACGAGCTGTCGACACCGCGAGCTCGTTGGGATTGTCATGCAAACGTACAATTGCAACAAATGTTCTGAACAGTATCCTGATTTGGCCCCTTACTGAAAAGAAGCAGGGAGAGAAAGAGAGCGGGAGTGCGAAATTTCAGGGGGAGGGGCGTGATGACTTTGAATGTCAGAGAGGGGATGTGAGAAGAAAAGTTTGCAAGTGTAAATGATAAGCCAGTTCAGAGAGTGGGACAAAGAGCACGCGAGACTCACGACTACATGAAACGAAATCACTTTTTCCTCAATTTTTATTTTTTTATTTTTCACGTTTTGCCGGTTTGTGTGTGTGTGTGTGTGTCGCGCGTTGGCAGCGGGGGCGGGGCAAGGAGGCAGTGAGGGAGAAGATGAGGTGCAGGCTGCTGCTGCTGGTGGTGGTGGTGGCGGCGGTGTTGTGTATGTATGTATGTGTGTGTGTGTGCGGTTCTGTCGTTTACTGATGTGGTTGTGCTTGAAGAGACCACTGCCTGGAAGCTGGGTTGTGGGTCAAGACCCTGCATGGCTCTCTCTTTGTTTGCGATCCCAGCGCGCCTCGCAAATTTTTTTTTTTTTATAAAAAATCTGCGAGGCATCGGCTCTGTTCTCACGGTGTGGCATGGGGTTTCGATGCGCGGCGGTTCTTGAATGATCATAGGCCTTTGTCGTGGATCGCCCATCCCTCGCTTGGGCGCTTGCAAGACTCGGCGGCACGGCTGCAACCTCTTTCAAGTTTTTTTTTTTTTTTTAATCGCTTGTTAAATCAGCAGGCAGCGCGAACCGATAGGGATACCACGCGGGCATGGCCGCGCGATGCAGTCGGTGCCGTTGATGTTGACCCACTGTCAGGCACATTGTATCACAGGCCATTTTCCTCGCTTGTGACGCATGCCAGGCCTCCCGCATCGTCGGCGGTTTGAACACAAAACTCGCTAGTCTAAACTCCCCCGACTTGGACTCCACCGCATCGCGGCCCCATCATCATGCCAGACCCAACGGGGACTGGCGAGGACGAGAATGTCCAGGTAGCCGTTCGCGTGCGCCCCCTTAGCGCCGACGAGCTTACCAAGGGCTGTAAACCCGTGGTCCACAAATCCCCGGATGCACCCCACATTTCTCTTCGTGACCATCACCAGTTCACCTTCGACCAGGTTCGCACCGCTTGACGGGACGGGTGGCTTCTTCTTCTTTCCGGGCACCCAGCTTGGCGGATTCCCTCTACAGCGGCCAAGGCCAGCGCTAGGATTGGTCCTCCTCGCCTTGCCTCATTCTCGACGTCCATCCTGCCAGGTGTTTCCACCCCACACACACCAGTCGGATGTCTTTACAGAATGCGTCAAGCCATTGGTTGACGGTGTCGTCAACGGTCGCAATGCGACTGTTCTCGCTTATGGCCAAGTATGTCTCTACGAGCATGGATATCACTCTGCACGAGACAGCGCGTTTGCCATCTGCTCCATGCCAAGCCAGGCTGTCTCCTTTGATTTGGTTGGTTACCGCTCCTCACCATCTATTGTGCTCAGACGGGGTCGGGCAAGACGTATACCATGGGCACCGGCTATGGCCAAGGGACCCTCGAAAACCAGGGCATGCTCCCTCGAGCCACTCGCTATCTCTTTGACTACATTGCACGGGCGAAAAATGACGCGCTCTTACAGGTGCGCGCACCCAACCATCGCTCAGCTTTTTCGAATCCCCCCTCACTGACTAGCGCTGCTTTTTTTCTTTTCTTTTGTCCCTTTCTGCTCCTCCCAGGGCATTCCCGAACCTGAATTTCGCATCGAAGTTAGCTTTATTGAACTCTACAACAACAGCTTCTACGACCTCTTTGACGCGTATGACCCGACCCCCCGCTAATGTTGCCATCAGCAGGCCGGCACACCTGCCATCATGTTCATGCTCACTTCTCACCATCTCGCGCGTCGTACACCTCTATTCACATCCATCCGCAGTTCATCTGTGGATAAGAAAAAGTCCAAGATCAAGGTCGTAGGTGATGCCAGCCGAGGTGTTACCGTGCAAGGCGTGGTCCAATTTGCCGTCTCCAGCCCGTCAGAGATCATGGCGTACGTAGATGCCTCCCTGCACGGTTATCCGGCATGATCATTGCAGCTCACATGTTGGAACTCGAAAAAAACAAAAAAAAAAAAATAAAACAAACAAAACATTCTACAGACTTTTGGATCGCGGCTCATTGGCCCGCGTTACCGAGAGCACCAACATGAATCAATTTTCCTCTCGCTCGCATGCCATCTTCAGCCTTGAAGTCTCCCACCGCCGCGCCGTCGTGCCCGAGGTATGATTCTCATCCAGCTGCTGCGACGCATGCCTCCAGCTCTTTTCAGAGTCTTTGTCTTGTCACTCCGCCTCACCCTCAGCATCGTTCGAACACCATGACCACTTAGGCTCCAGAGCCCGAGATCAAGGCAAGCAACGACGAGGACGGTGCTGCAGTGTCTGAGACACCCGAATCTCCTAGTACACCAACTCCACCAGAAACAGACGAAGTTTCGACCGGAGAAA
This sequence comes from Monosiga brevicollis MX1, assembly GCF_000002865.3. Lineage (NCBI taxonomy): Eukaryota > Choanoflagellata > Craspedida > Salpingoecidae > Monosiga > Monosiga brevicollis. Next base: position 73,748 of record NW_001865060.1, read on the forward strand.
AACCCGTGGATCCCGCAGTGGCCAGCGAGATGGAGTTTATGACCACTGTCGCAAAATTCAACTTTGTTGATCTTGCGGTTCGTGCACGTGGCTTTTCCTCGGATGCGTCTTTTTTTAATCTTTCGTGTGACTTGGATCAAGGATGATGCCTGTTGCTCAAGTCGTGCCTCTTGGCCGGATGCAGGGATCGGAACGCGCCAAGCGCACTGGCGCGCAGGGCGCGCGTTTCCATGAGGGCATTGAGATCAACGCGGGTCTTCTGGCACTTGGTGAGGAATGGCGTTGAGGGCGCCCGGCTGCTTGGTACAGCTGGGCGCTGAACTTGGTTTTTTTTCTCTCTCTCTCTCTTTCTCTTTTTTGGTCATCTGCCCGCCCGCCGCATCGCTCTCGTTTTCGCCCTCTCCGGTCTTTCTTTTTGTCTTTGAACCAGAGCCGGCTCTCCTCACCAAGCTCGCCTTGGCCTCCGGTTAATCATCAGGCAACGTGATCAGCGCCCTGGGCGACCCCAAAAATCGTGGTGGTCACATTCCCTACCGAAGCCACAAGCTGACTCGAGTCCTCCAAGACTCGCTGGGCGGCAACAGCCGTACCCTTATGCTCGCTTGCATTTCACCTTCGGACGCCGACTTTGTCGAGACTTTAAATACCCTCAAATATGCCAACCGAGCACGTAACATCCAAAACAAGGTGGTCGTCAACCAAGATGCCGCCTCACGCGAAATCCAGTTTCTTCGCGAGACAATCAACAAGTTGCAACTCGAGCTCAATGATTTTCGTGCAGGCCGCACCCCAGTACGTAGCCTCTTGGACGCTTTGGCCGGTGGGGGCCAGCGATATTGTGATGTTGTGATGTTGTGATGTCCTGATGTGCCGCGGCGATGTCACCCTTGATAGCTCAACCCGGACTCACAAGAAGCACAGGACCTGTACAATGAGAACAACCTACTGCGCCAGCGCATCCAGCAGCTACAGCAGCAAATCAAACGCTTGGAGAGCGAGAAGAATGCGTTGCTGCGCCGCCAAAGCGAATTCTTGGCCGGCGCTGGTACTGAAACTGCCCTACTAGCTGACGCAGGTTCTGCACCTGCGATCGAGGGTAGCCCCGTACCAGCCGATGAGCTGGCTGAGCCCAAGACTCCCGAGCCACAATCGGAGGGCGTGCCAGCCATTACTTCCAGTGCCGATGGTCAAGAGGCACCCGTGGCCAAAAGCCAAAACGCCGAGGAGATTGCCAGGATCTTGTCGGAGAACGCTGCTCTTCAAGCCCGCGTAGTATGTCGGGTTCTGCTGACAATTTCCCCGCTTGTCTTTGCTATGTTCCAGCTATTCTTGCCTCAAACCCGAAAGCCCGACCAACGTCATGGTGTTCTCACCCGCATTCATGTTGTCCTGGCCTCGCTTACGCTTGAATTGTAGCAAGAGCTAGAAGCGGCTGCTCAGCGGGGTGGCGATTCGGCCGATGCTCTTGGCCCGCTGCGACCAGCAACGTCGGTGTCCTTTGCTGGCTGGGAGGATGAGTTGCATGGCGTCGAACAGGTGTGTTTGTCTTTTGGGCCACCCGCGATCTGTCGTGTCCGTCTTTTTTTTTGCGTTTTCTGCCACGTCGCCCGAGGCTCCCTGATGTGCAAAATGTCATCTCCGCACCACCAGATGATGGCGGCTGCACAAGACTTGGTGAAGCGGGTTGGCAGCGATGCCGGGTCGATAAAGCCGAGCAAAGCTCGGGGCAAGGCACCACGGGGCGACGACGACGGGCACCAATCCTCGGGCGGCGAGGATGTTGATGATGCTGAAGGTCTCGAGTCTCCTTCAACGCCGCGTCGCTGGGCGCGTAGCAAGTCAAGCAAGTCGAACAAATCAAGCGACAGCATGCCGGGCGAGGATGATGATGACACTGCAGCAGACGTGGAGTTTGATGGTGATGCCCAGAACATCAACGAAGACGGCGACGCTGACGGCGACGGCGACGAAGAGGACGGTGCTGAAAACGAAGAGGATGAGGATGGCACTCGCAATGTTGACATGGACGGCGAGGAGGCCGATGAAGACCACGATGACGACGACGACGACGTTCTTGACGGCGATGATGACAACGAGAATGATGTTGTTGACGAAGACGACGATGACGATGATGATGTTGAAGATCTCGACGCACGTCCTGTAGCGCAAAGACGGGTCTCCAACAACTTGCACGCGCAGCTGGTCAAGCAAATTTCGGATCAGATCAAGGCACAAGAATCCCTTTTACTGCGCTTGACTACGACCAACCGTGAGCTTGAATCACAACGCGTCTTGTATGAGCGACGACTGGCCCTCGTCGAGGACGAGAAGCAGAAGATTGCGGCGGATCGTGATCGCTTGCGTTCCGCATTGGCGGAAATCAGCGGTCAAAAAACCTCTCATGCGGACCAAATTCGCCGGGAGTATCAACGCCAGCTAGCCGAGCTGCAATCTCGTGCCCAGCGCATCGAGAAAGACAAGCTCGAGCAGCAACGTTTGGAGCAGAGTCGCAATCGGGCTGCAGCGCAGATCGACTCCCTGCGTACCAGCATTCAGACTGCCAAGCGTCAGCGCAAGGAAATGATCGAGCAAGCGCAGCAAGAAATGCGTCGTAACCGCGAGCAGGCTCGCGAGCATGAGCGTGAGATCAACCGCCTTCGTCGCGAGAATGCCAAGACCAAGACCGAAGCCAGCCGCTTGGAACGTTTGGTTACCAACAAAGACATTGCCCATGCACGTGCCCTTGAGGAGAACAAGCGCCTCAAGGCTCGCCTGCGCGACAATCAACCTGCCTCCCGCACCAAGCAGAGCCAGTCTTCACCGTGGCGCAACGTCAAGCGCAACGCAACCAAGCAGGTGACCAAAGACCCTGTGCGCGTCAAGCGAAAGAGTGACAAACTACACATGGAAGTCAAACGTGCGGTGCATTATCAAATGACGAAACGCCGCATTGAGAGCTTGGTGGCCAAACGTGAGCAAGAGCTCATGACGGAGCGCAAAGAGTATCAAGCACGCAAACAGGAGCTGGAAAGTGCTGGTGTCACCCCGGATGACCCTCGGATGCATGACATCAACGAAGAGCTTGAACGCATCGAGATGGAGGTGGACTACACCACCGACATGCTCAAGGATGAGCAGACAGAGTTGCTGACGCTTGAGGCCGCCGGCATTCGTGGGTGCTCGGATGTGGATGAGATCTCCGAGCAGGGCGCGAAACTGATGAGCGATACCACACCCTGGGAGAGCCGTGAGTTGCTGAAGCAATTTTTCACCATGCTGGTGCTCAATCAAATGGCCTCGGAACGCACTCGGCAGCGTGTCAAGGAACTTGAGCTTGAGACCGAGCATAAGGATGCCATCTTGCAGAGCCTGGCTGTTTCCAGCATGGCCGGAGGCCGTGTGACTGAATTGGCCAGCGATGAGGAGAGCAAAGCTACGGAACGTCCTCGTGCCACAACGGCACAGTCAGCACTGGCGCGTAACAACGTAGGGTCAGCTGCCGTCTCGACGGGGTTGCAAGCCGAATCCTCGCCATCAGTCACGACACCTGGTCCAAGCTCGCTCAACTCTAGCGCGGGGGCTGAGACGAGCACGCCCCAAAGTTCTGGCACGCCGCAGAGCACTCCGACGAGTGCCGATCAGGATGGGCTTTCTGATTCGGCCAAGAAGCGCCGCATTCCACGCTTCACCTTTAGGCGTCGCACAGCCTCTAGTGCAGCGTCAATTGCGCCAGGAACACCAGAAACCAAGCCATCAGACTTTTCCTCCAGCCTGCGCGGAAATAAGCCGGGGCGCAAGGTGGTTGAGGAGGTGGCAGATGCCATTGTTGCCGAGCGACGCATACCGCGTCGTGCTCAGTGGCTGACGCCGGTGGCCACCATCCAAGGACATAGTGATGAGGTTTTGTGCGTGGCTGCCCTCGATACCGTCGTTGTGACAGGCTCCAAGGATCGCACCATGCGCATCTGGGACTTGAACGCCGGCAAATTGGTGAAGAACTGCGGCAAGCACGAACACTATGTGCAAGCTGTGGCCCACATCCCCTCACAGATGTTTTCCGCCTCCAATAACGTGGTGCGCATCTGGGATGCGCGCACAGCGCACTCGGTCAACCGCTTCAGCATGCGCAAGCGCTCAGCAATTTCAGCCATGCAAGTGTCTTCCGATGGTTCCTTGCTCTACGTTGCAGCCGACAAGGTATGTCGAGTCGTGTTTTTGGTCGAGCGTGCATGTGTGTGGGTGGTTAGCGGCGTACATTTCTCATCTCTGTGCGTGTGTTCTGGCGATTAGTATCTACGCATCTGGGATCTGCGCATGAGCTCGGAGCTGGACGTCATTACGTTCCGTGGCAAGGTTGATGCCCTGGCGCTGAGCCCAACTGGTAGCTCGTTGGCCCTGAGCTGTCTCGATCACAAAGTCCGCATCTTTGACACACACGATCCCTTCAATCAAAAGCCGCAATTTCAGGTCAGTCACGTCGTCCTCCGTCTGGACGAACGGTTCGGTGCGGCGAGGGTCGAACAATGTGGCTCACCTGTGGAATCTCTGTTTCTCCGTCTTTCCATCTCTCCATCTCTCGATCTGTCTTTCTCTTTATCTCTCCCCATTTTCTTCCATAGGTGCTGGAACCACCACATTATTCTCGACTGCAGGCTTTGAGCTTTTGTGGGCCTCGAGTTTTGTACAGCGGCTCACATGATTGCAGGTCAGCCACGCACCGCACTGGGGAAATGGAGGCATGATACTCTGATTCTGCTTCATTATCGTGGCATAATTGTCTGGCTGCTGCGGTGCTTGTAGTATCAAAAAGTGGGGCGTCAAGGGCGATCAGTGGTATCACCAGCGCGCCACCACCGGGGCTTTTATTGGCAAGAACAGCGAGTCGATTGCCGTGTCGGCTTTGACGAGCCTGCCCCATATGGGGGCCATCGTGTCTGGCTCGGCCAAGGGTGGAATCAAGATGTGGGACGTCACCACGGGTGCAATGTTGGAGGAGCACAATATGCACTCGGACGCCATCCATGGTCTGGCCGCAACTAACCAGCACGTTCTTTCGGCCTCGGCTGATAAAACTGTCAAGGTGCGCAAGAAGAACCATTGCGCTGCTGTTCCTGTCATTCTTTGTTGTGCGTTCTGGTGTGTTCATGTGCTATTGTTTTGCGACCCCTCCCCGTTAGGTTTGGGCGTACACCGATGCGCGTGCGGCCAACGAGCAAGCAGCGCAAGCAGTGACCAATCAGCCGGTGATGGACATGCGCAATTCACCTACTTTCTCACGCGGTAACACCGTGGTATTGTCGTCGGAAGACGTGGGGCTGTTGCATACAGTTCCATCGGCACGATCGCTGGCACGGGGCATGGAGGATGACGACTACTCCTCGGACGATTCGAATCGTACCTACAGTGTGGATGACGAACAGGACCGAGCTGCGCGCATGGATGCGCTGGCGCCCATGCGACTGATGACGGGTCACAGCCGGGAGCACCGGTATGCGCCCGACGAGCAGGCCAAGAGCGTGTCACCTGATCCAACTGCGGGTCGACTGCGGCTCTCTGTGCACGAATCTTCCTTGTACAATCGCGGCTCGCGGCCAGGAAGTGCTCGCCGCAGTGAAGACGGACGTGACAATCGCTTCCGTGCATACAACACTGACACCGGGCCTCGGCGTTGGGAAGACGAGGCCGAGTACGGCCAGTCACCAATCCGACGCAGTGGCTCAGTACGAAGCCAGAGTCGCCTCCAGTCTTATGGCACCAATACCAGCACTGCCACAACGCACTACGAGCTGAGCTTGTAGTCTTGCCTTGTGAGTTGAGTGATGTCGCTGGACTTTTTCCCGCGCACCCACCGCCCGCTGCTCGTTGCTACCTATATTTGTGCCCAAATGCGCCGTGTTCCGTTGCGTGCTTGTCAGTGTTCCTACCTCAACATGCCGTTCTTTATGATTGGCCAATTATTAATTTCTTTCTTTTCCTCTACAGTTTCTGTTGGTATTAGCTTCATTGTCCCAGTGGTGTGCCAGCGAGGCTTTGCTGTCACATGGGATGGTTGACCCGCCATCTTGCCTAATCATTTTCTTCTTTCATTGGCATGTTCTTCTGTTTTTAAACCCATTTTGATGAGCCGACCGTAATCGAATGTTGGTCATGCTGAAGTGGAGGTCTTACTTGTCAGTCGCGCGTCACCCAAAAAGATGAATACAGCAAATTTACAATGAGAAGAGGTGAACAGCATGAAGCGAATAAAAAGAGAAAGAAATTGAAGACTGAGTGTGCTCAGCACCAGATCGATTGAAGAGGTCAAGCTGCAACGCCTCTGCTCGGCAGAGGTCCAATATGCTCAAGTCAATTTTATTGACTGATTTCATGGAATGGAGCACACATCTCTGGCCGCTGCAGCTTGTGACGGATTACAAAAGGTGACGCATAGTCACTAGTATTGTGACAATTCTGAGCGCGCCTCCAACACGGCCTGATTGCTCTGCCGCCAAGCATAGGCGCCATTTTTCCACAAACAGATGGTCTAGGCATGCAAATAAAAAGCGAGCAGGTTGACCAAAGGTGAGGCGGCGAGAGGAGGAGGAGAAGGAGGAGGAGGAGGGGGAGGAGAGCAAAGAGGGGAAGGGGGCATAGTCTAGACTCACGCCATCGGCCAGGCCAACGGCCAATGTGTGGGGGTTGACGACGAGCGATTGCACGGGGGAGCACTCGTGCTGTAAGTGTCCAATGCAAATTGCGGGCGCCGGATGCGCTGGGCGATCTGACCGACCACTTCTATGCCAAGGTCAATGGGCATTGCCCGCACAGGATGAGAAGTGACAGGGCAAAGGGGCAGCATAGGGCGCGTTGTTGATGCCATTTCGGAGCGAATGCGAGGGTGACGTACCCGACACGTGCACCCACGGCGGGAATTGCAACCTGGCCCTTCAGAGCAGCCATGTATGGGGATTGGAGGAGTTGTTCCGCACAGCGCACAGGATCATCGGGGTGTTGTGCGTCAGAGAAGAGATGAGCCACAGACCAGACCTTTATGGTGTCATCTGTACCTTGGGTCATGAGGACGCGACCGAGGGCCAGGGGATGAAGGGTTGTGATTTTGGCGTCCATGGCGTTTTTGAGTGTGAAAAGACAGGCGTGTGGCGCGGCAAGTTCGTAAACGCGGAGCTCTTTGACACAGGCGAGGGCAACAAGGTGGTTGCCTAGGCCAGCGATGGCGGTGACGGCAGTGGAGTTTGTCCGGCGTCCGTCCGACTCGACGATGGTAGTGGAGACGCGAAAGGTGGGGGACAAGCTGGTGCGGGAGAAGATGACAGCGCCGGTGTAGGTGCCGACGCCAAAGAGCTTGTCGTTGAGCACGTTCATAACGAGGGGCAGCTCTGAGGCGAGGGGTAAGCTGGTGGAGCCGGCGCGGCGACGATCAAACGAGTTGACCAGATCGGGTTGCACGTCGAAAATTTCGACGCTGGCGCTGGTCAGGGCAGCAATTTTGAACTCTGATATGATGAGGAGACGCTCGATTTCGGGCCGGTCATCCTCTTGGGCTTGGTAGCCATTTGCGCTGCCATGTGCACTGCTGCTGCTACTGTTGCTTCGGGTGAGGGGGATGGCTTGGCGGGGGTCCACCAGTACGGGCTCGCCTTGGTCGTCAACCACGGCGAATTGGCAGCCACCCAAGCAGATGGAAGCTGATCCAATGGCAACAGCGTGGTTGATGGCCCCGAGTTCATGTGGGCGGCACTGCAGAATGAGGACGGGCCAAGGGGCAAGAGCAAACAATGGTGAATAAAGCAGTGAAGATGGGCATGGAGCAACGGGGGGGCAAGGTTCAAACACGCACGAGGCGGAGCGTGTAGTCGTTGTTGTAGATGCGCAGCTTGCCGTCATGGGTGACAACGACGATGGAGCCATCTGTGCGCCCGTGTGGCATGAGGCAAAAAGAGGGCGAATCGTGAGGCAAGCAGCGTGAGGGTGTGGAGTTGCGGCAGCGGGATGGGTCAAGCGCACCGTGCGTCAAGCACATGGCCACGACATGGGCATGAAGCGGTTGGTATTGGTGAACGAGACGGCCTTCATCCGTGTTGTGAATCTGAATGTCACCTTGATCACTCGCGGAGATGATGGATTTGGGAGGCACGACCAGCATTGAGGCGATGGGTTCATCATGTGTCGCCACCAGTTGGAGGTGAGTAAAGGGATTAAGCTCGAGTCGAGGCGGGAGTTCTTCCTCTTCGGGCTTGCGTGCGCCTCCGATCCTTCGACGGAGGGACATCATCGTGCAAAGGTCGCGCCCCGCCTCGGCGGACTGTCCAAAAAAAGCAAAGGTCACTCGTGGATGCGCGTGCGGCAGAGAGCCGTGACCTTGTTGCCAAAAGACGACTCGAGCACAGAGCAGACTACCTCAGTCAACGCCGGAGTTGGCGGCCAAGGCAGAGACGGAAGTCGAGGAGGTAGAAGAACCCAGGCCGAAGAATGAAGAGGGTGGTCGTGGAGTAGGTGGAGGGGGCAGTCGTAGAGGAGGGTAGAAGAAGGAGGTAGAGGGGGTTTAGTAGAGGAGGGTAGTAGTCGAGGAGCAGGGTGGTAGTAGAAGGAGGTAGAGGTGGGTTAGTAGAGGAGGGAAGTAGTAGAATAAGGTAGAGGAGGAGGTGGAGGAGGAGGAGAAGGTAGAGCAGGGTAGAGGAGGGTAGTAGTCGAGGAGGAGGGTGGTAGTAGAAGGAGGTTGAGGTGGGGTAGTAGAGGAGGGTAGTAGGAGGAGGAGGTAGAGCAGGGTAGAGGAGGTAGAGGAGGTAGAGGAGGGCAGCAGTCAAAAAGGTAGAAGAGAGGAAGCAAAAAGAAAAAAGAAAAAAAAAAAAAAAGACAAAAAGCAAGATGTTGTGTTTGTCACAAGCAGTACACACACACACACACACACACACACACACACACACACACACACACACACACACACACAGAGACGTTATGATTATTTTGTTCAAGGGGGACGGGGACGAGCCAGAGGGGGATGGCGACGGGGGTGGGGGTGGTCGGTGTTGGGCAAGAGCGGGAGGAGAAGGAGGAGGAGAAGGAGGAGGAGCTGCTGCGTCGGGGGTTGTGGTTGATGTACGTGAGAGGGGTTGCGTGGCTTGTGGCATGCGCGTTGGGGTGGTGGGATGATGGTGAAAACCTCACAGAGTTGTTGTTGGTGCTGTGCATGGTCTGATGTGAGCAGATTGGAGGAGTATGAGGCTCAGAATGATGTGCTTCGCCAGCGCCTGACGCCAAGCACCAGGTGAGCTTGAAATGGCCATGATGAGACTTGACAGGAATGGAAATGGTTGTGGCGAGAGGACCGGGTTGCTGTTGTTGTTGCATCGATGCTCATTTTGGCCGTTGTTTGGCGTGCACTGACAGGTCCGAGTCGGTGCAAGACGTGCAGGCACAAGCTGCAGCGCTGAGGCAGGCCGTGGGCGCCCTTGACAGTCTACCGTCCACCAAGCTGGATGCGACCTTGCTGCGCCACCTTTTCGAAATGACCCAGGACGTGAAGGTCACGCGCAAAAAGCACACAAAGGCTCGCAATTCGCTACGATCGGTGCGATGCGCCCGTCAAAAGCATCTGGCCCTTTGTCGGGCAGAAAAGCAAGGGCGTCGGCCCAAATAGCACTGCTTCTCACACCTGGTGCATGGGCATGCTCTCGGCTTGATGGTGATGAAACCTCCACAGGTGGCACGGGACGAGTGGAACACGTGTGCTCGGCTCAAACAGCAGATAAGCGGTCAGTCAGTGCGCACAGTTCCTCCCAGCCGCTCGCACAGCGAGTAACATGGTTTCAAGCCCGCTTCAAGTACACACGTGCGCGAGGTTTCCACCCTGCTTCTTGCACTTTATTTGACAGTTTTCTTTGCTCCTTTGCTGTGGCACAGAGCTGGAGCGAGAGTTGAATGAGCTGCAGCCGCTCCAAGCATTTGCCCAGCTTCAGCCCCTGGAGGCCGAGCACGCACGCCTGGCACAACAAATCAAAGGTACGCGGGTGTTGCCAAGCGGCGAGGCGTCTGGAGTAAGCACAAAAGACATTGCCATCAAGCCGCTGGTCCTCGTCGATCAACTCATGGTGCGCTCTCTCTTTTTTTCCCCCCGTGTCACCTCGATCGACCAGTTGAGAGTGAGACACTAGATGAGCTCCAGGCTGAGTTGGAGGTGCTTTCCCGATCCCAGTCAAGGAGCCAAAGCCAAAACTGAGTTTTCAAATGGGTGGGCAACCCCTGCACACATGACCACAGCAGTTGCTGTTTCGACAGTCCATGCTAATACGAGTGTGGTGAATTGAATTAACCGATCCCGAGCTCAGATGGAGGATCAGATCAAAGATGTAAAAAAGCCAAGCCATACGTCCAAGCCGGCAGCCAGCATGAGCACCCCAGGCCAATGCCAGGGCACATACAGCACCACCGACACGGCGCCCGCATCCATCAATTTGTACCACAAACGGACTTCAAAACCGAGAGCATGAGTTGATTTTGCATGGAAAGAGAGAGAGAGAGGAGAGGGAGAGAGGGAGAGAGGGAGAAAGAGATCTTGCATCACCGGTCGCTCTCGTGTGCAGAGGGCAGCCGGGGTCTGCGCGTTGAGGCCGTGGAAGAAGACGTACTTGTTGTGCAGGGGGAAAAACTAAAAAGCTGGCTGGTTGTATCAAGCCGGCTTCAGGGTTCAGCAGATCATGCACGGCTGCGCTGCCGTTTTGACAGGTTGCGCGTTGTCCGTGTCATACAGGGAGATGGTGCAAGACCATGTGTGCGTATGCAGGTGTGATCACTTCAAGGTATAGTCAAGCTAAACGTCACGTGCATGTGTGCAAGCCACCCAAAGTGAGGAAAGCATGTGATGAGATCGCACATGTCACGCCATTGCAGTCTCTCACTTGTCTCTGGTTTAGATCTGGCTACAGGACTATTCTCTGAAATCAACGTTATATCCCATTGCCACGACGACACTTTGATGACTCACGTCTCCCTCTCTCTCTGCTTGAACCACTCGCCCCCCGGCCTTTCTCTGACACGACACTGTCAACGACTTCACTTTTTTTTTTCTCTCGACGCCGACGCCGACGCCGACGCCGACGCCGAACCCTTCAAGGTCAGTCCCGCCACCCCGGCCCGGCCAGATCCGCGCCGCAAACGGGCCTTGTCGTAATCGGGTTCTTGAGTATCATTCGCCACGGCCTGGCTTGGTTTCCTGTCGTCGAATCTACACGGCTGCTCTGCCATCGCTTCTCGAGTGTCGCTCACGTGCTCGTGCGGGTTTCGCTTGTGGGGAATGTAGATGACGGTGGCTTCCCAGGTGACCGAGGAGGTGGCAGCCGTGCCCACCAAGCACCCCCGCATGCCCACGGACACTCCGCCTTTTACCCTTGGCCAACTCAAGGTGATTCACCGCGTCTTTCCGCGTCTTTCCTTGTTACTCGTCATGCTCTCGCTGGACGTAAACTCATCTTCTTGCATCATCCGGTTCCGCAACCATGGCCCGTTAGGCAGCCATCCCGCCCCACTGCTTTGAGCGCAACCTCTTCACTTCGATGCGCTATGTGTTCCAAGACCTTGCTGGTGTTGCCACTCTCTACTACCTCTCCACCTTTATTGATCAACTGCCCTCGTTCGCCGGCCTTTTCCTCTGGCCTCTCTATTGGTACCTCCAGGTCAGTCTCTGTTTCCCCTCTTCTTCTTCTTCTCGACGTTGGCCCTTCCTTTTCAATCCCTCCCCAAGCGCCATCCCTCCCCTTTGTCTTGCCATGCACCAATTGCTGCCCACGCACATGCTCGCTGGTTTGCGTTTCCTCTATTCCTCAACTTTGAACCCGCCTTTTCCCTTCGTTCATAGGGTGCCGTCATGACTGGTTTGTGGGTTCTGGCCCATGAGTGTGGCCACCGCGCGTTTTGCGACAACGAGACCATTGGCGATGCCGTGGGCATGATCCTCCACTCTGTACGTGCTTTCTGCCATTGGACCCCCGCATGCACTTGATCTCCCCCCCCTCTTTCTTTTTCTCGGCCGTCCTCAAATACCATGGTGGTCGGGCACGATGAAGCCAAACGCATCCTCGAGTCCTCTCATTGACTTTTTGTTTTGGTCTCCCTCTACCTTGACAGGCTCTCTTGGTGCCCTACCACCCCTGGCGTATCTCCCACCGCAAGCACCACTCGCGCACCAACCACATGACCGAGGATGAGGTCTTCATCCCTGACACCCGTGGTCACGAGCACATTGTCCCCTACGATGAGATGGTCGGCCCCGTCTCGGTCGCCCTGCGCGTCTTCTTCTGCGCTCGTATGCTTCTCTTTGGCTGGCCCGCCTACCTCTTGACCCATGTTACTGGTCGTCAATACGGTCGCCGCACCAACCATTTTGAGCCCGAGTCTCCTCTCTTCGACAAGAAGGAGCGCGGTGGCGTGGTCCTCAGTGACCTGGTCCTCTTCTCCTGGATCGGCTGCCTTCTCTACGCTGGTCAGACCGCTGGCTGGGGCTGGCTCTTCAAGTCTTACTTTGTTCCTTACATCATCGTCAACTTTTGGCTCGTCCTCATCACCCACCTCCAACACACGGACGTCCGCCTTCCCCACTATCGCTCCCAAGAGTGGACCTGGCTCAAGGGTGCCCTCTGCACCATGGACCGCGACTATGGTCACCTCAACATCCTTCACCATCACATCTCCGATACCCACGTCGTCCATCACCTCTTCAGCTACCTCCCCCACTATCATGCCGAAGAGGCTTTGGCCGCCATCAAGCCCATTCTGGGCGAGTATTACCTCAAGGACTCCGTTTCCCCCGGTCTGCAGGGCGTTATGGAGGCCCTCTGGAACAGCATGACCTACTGCCGCGTCGTCGAGAACACCGGTGAGGTCCTTTGGTTCAAGGACAGGTAAAACGGCTTGCCCTCTTTGTCTTCTTGTGCCCCAAACCCGATTTGCGGTTGGATGAGCATGAGAGAATCGGTGGCAGTACCGGTTGCCGGAGAATGAGCGCCTCTGTACATGACCACACCCACCCATGTTCTTTTCCTACTCTGACTTGCGTTGCCGGTGATAGCTGCAGCGCTCTCTGTTTTCGTTTTTTTTTTTTTTTCTTGTCTTCGATTTATGGCCTTTCTTGCGCTCCTACCACGCCCCCTCCAATCAGTCATCCCCGTTTCTTTCCCTGTGTCGTGTCGTGTGCATGCGAGGCGCGTTGTGTTGCTCTCTTTGTCTCCTTGGTTCAACCTTGCGGAAGTGAAACAGCAATTCAGTTCCCTTCTTAGGCTCTCTCCTTCTCTCGGCTCTTTTCACATGTTGACGAAAAAGTCATGTGGGTGCGTTTTATGGAGTGTGTGAGCACGCACGCAGCGCAACCTCAAGCAAGCGAATTGGGGTTGTACAGAGGTCAAAGAAATAAAATGCCGGGTGATGTGGTGAGTACTGGAAGCTTAAAGGATGAAAGGAAAAAAGAAAAAAGAAAAAAAATTGAATAGAGAAGTAAGGCTCTCGATTTCATGTTTACGCAGACTTCTTGAGCTTGTTGTACTCAGCCTTGATGGCCAGGTTGCGCTGAGAAATGGAAGCACGACACGAAAAAAACATAAGTGGGTGAGATGCTTAACAACGGTCAACGACAAATGAAAAAAGAATCGGCGCGCCATAGCGGGCACGTGGGGTTGAGACAAACCTTCTGCTTGTTGACCTTGACGACAAAGCGCTCAAAGTCGGTCAGAGACGCACGCTTCTTGCGCAGAGCCAGCTTCTTGGCCCAGGCGCTCTGCTCCCACTTCTCGTTGATACCGGCATCAGTGTAAGCCTTGGCAACGTTCTTGGAGCGCATGCCAAAGACGATGTCAATCTTGAAGTCGGTCAGCGAGATGTAGCGGTAAGAGATGGGCTGGCGAGCCACACCGCTGCAAGGGCCGTCAATGAGGACCTGGGCATTGCAAAGAGGAGAGAAGGACAGGCGGATACCATGAAACAATGAGTTGAAAGAGCACGCGAGCGAAAAGACACGGTAAAAAGAGCATGGATGAACACGCCCACAAAAGACAAGCGGCAGAGTTAAAATAATTGACTCTCACAAATGCAGCAAGGTGCCGCTGCATCATGCGCATGCAAGAGAAGATACCACTCTACCACCAACACGATGCCTTGGGGGGTCAGCGTGTACACACCTTGGCCTCATCGATGCAGTCGACGATAACGGCAAGCTTGCCGGCATCGGGGCCAGCGTTGATGAGGACAACGCGGCCAACCTCAACGAAGCGTCGGAAAACCCTGCCAAGAATAGGACGAGAAAAAAAATAAACGCATGTCGTGAGCATGTGTGATGAGCCTTCAGGCGGGAACCAGGCATTCAGCTTTTCATGACCACACAAAAGAGGGCAGTCAAACACTCGCAGAGACAAGAAACAAGGCGAGCAAAGGTGGAGAAGGTTCACTCAGCAGCCTTGCTTCACAATCAATAAGACAGGCACGCGGCAACTGCACAGAGGCCTTTCTCCTGGGAGAGTCGAATCGGGTGTGACCGCGGCAGTCACGCAAAGCGTGTCCCGAGCAAAGTTTCGGTTCGCCGCCATGCGATCCCACCACGGGGGGCCACAACCGAACGCTCTCCATTCATATCCATTTTGTTTGCTCGAACCACTTTCGCCATGCCTCTCCAAAAAACCATCAAGCGGTGCGCACCAGACACCACTCGCTCACTCCTTCACTGCCGGTGGTCATCCATGGCAGCGGCTGCCCTTTGTGGCTGCCCTTCTCACGAAACATCGAGAACACATGCGCAAAGAACGAGAGAGAGCAGAACGACGTACATGGTGCTGGGTCTTCGCGGCGTGGTGAAAAGTGAATAAGTGAAGCCACGTTTTTCACCTCTTGCTTTATTCTAGTTTTCAATGTATAAAGCGGTTACACTTCATGAGCATGCATGACACACACACGGACACTGCACACAATAGTAATTCAGAACAGATGTATTTGACATGTGTTTCCCGATCATTTCGATCTGGGACTGCTTGCATGTATGCACGGCTCGGGGAGGCGCCCATCGTCCCGTCAATTGTTTGTGTGTGTTCGTTGAAGAGGTCGCTCCGTCTGCAGAACACAACGTCAACTGTAACCAACCAGTCCCACCTCTCAAGATCACTCCCACTACCACCACGCCACACACACACGCACACATCGACAAGGAAGTACGCCCCTCTCAAGAGATAAAGAGATAGCCAAATCGCATTTCACGGGTCGCAGTCGCGGGGGTAAGCTTGTGATGTGCTTGACTTGATCGAGGGTGTAGCCAGACCTACATGGTGGAAGTGGCATCAAGGGTCGCTTTTCGAGCCTTCCATTGCTGGAGCCTCCCCCCGCCCCCGCCCCCGCCCTAAACCGCATCGCTCACCTCACGACTGGTACGATCATGCAGAAGTTGCTGGTCATCTAATGACCGTGCGTAGCGTCCTTGACCCCGAACCCCCGCGTCTTGAATCTCGAGCCGACGTTTTCCCATTCCCCCGCAGCCCCTTTTTGGGTCTTTTTGTTGATAGCTGTCCTCTTCTCGACCACCTGAGTTCGAGCCACGGGATCAACCGGTCGCAAACCACCGTGTTTCACGGGCCGCAGCGTGCCCACGCTTGCGCCATGGCTCGCGTCAGCGTGTCCTGGAATGCGGCACTTGCACTGGCCCTGCTCCTGAGCTGGTCCGCGGGCACGGCTCGGGCCGAGATTAGTTTTAGTTGCCCTAGCGGTAGCAACTGCCGAATCTGTGACTTTCGCGAGACGGAAACCGTGTGCTTTCAGTGCACCAACAGCCTGTATCTATACAGCGGAGCATGTATCGCCGATTGCACCGTCCATCCCGGCTACGTCAATTACGGTGACGGCACGAATGGCCGCAGCTGCCGCTTGCGCTGCTCCTCCGATGAATATGATGCCACCCCGTCGGCCGCTTCCCCAACCTGTCTCCCCATCACGACCTGTGCCACCGGCGAGTACGAGGCCCAACCTCCGACCTACAGCAGTGACCGCGACTGCCAACCCATGTACTTCGAGTGCGGACCGGGCCAGTTCCAAACGACCCCTGCTACCTCCAATCAGCCTCCCAGTTGCACAAACGTCACCACCTGTGATCCCGCCAGCGAGTATGAAACCTGGCCTCCCTCGGCCACCACTGATCGACGTTGCGAGCCCATCAGCCCCGTTTGTCCGTTTACCTGCACAGGCACTGAGCAGCCTGTTGGTGGTGCGGCCTGTGGCTGTGCCGACTCCTGCTACTCGTGCATCGTGAGTGGGCCCAACAACCAGGTATGGTCGAGTTCCAGGCAGTATCAGTCTTCAACCAGTCCGCCTTTCTCCTTCCGATGTGCTCCGCTCCGCGCTGCCCCAAACCGCACCGACCCACCCCGGGCTTTACTTCCGTCTCGTGGTCCATGTCGAATGACAGCCTGAGAGGTTGTTGGCACCAGCGAAACTCGCTCATGCACTCACGTCCCTCCATGTGCCCTGCCCATCGTCCACTTTCTGGTAGACCTGCGTGGTGTGCGGCGATGCGACCTATTTGTACCAGGGCCGCTGTATTGCCAACTGCAGCTCCATCCCAGGCATGCAGAACGAGGGGACACAACCCTACAATCGTCGCTGCGCGCCCATCGATCCCACAGATACCTCCCATCTGGTGGCTATCCCGGCCACCGCCTACGAAGTGGCAGCACCCACCGCCTCCACCGACCGCGGTACATGTTGCGCGCGACCCCACTTCCTCCTTCGGCTGGGCTCGAGTTGCAGAACGCCACATGCACTCATAGTCCAGCCTGGGCTGCCTTGCTGACTTTTCTCAACACTGTGGCTTTTGGGGGCTTGCTCGCAGTGTGTCAAACCTACTCCACGCCATGCGGCGATGATCAAGTCGAGAGCGTACCACCCACCGTGACGTCGGGTACGGCTGGACCTTTTGTTGCACCGCCACAATTTACCTGCTGCGCTCTACCCTCTGTGTCAAGACTCGCTTCCTGTGACCAGGGTGTTGTTGGCTAGATCGTGCTTGCGAGGAGCGCGCCACTGCCTGCCCCGCTGGAACCTACGATGCCAATTTCGGCACCACGGGAAATCAGACGTGCCAAGCCTGGACCGGTTGCAACCGCATCTGCGGACCCGGCTCCACGGGCTGCCAGTGTACGGCTGCCTGCAACTCGTGCTACTACGATCCCAATACAGCTGGCAGCTACTGCACCCTCTGTGACTCCAACCGCTATCTCCTCAATGGTCGTTGCCTTACCACCTGCCCAGAGGGCTACACCGCCATTGGCCGCCTGCAGCTGGGTCGCCTCTGCCTGCCCACCGATGGCAGTCCGACTGCCCCGTCAGACATCCTCCTCGAGTATGAGGCCGCCGTTCCCTCAGCCACCTCCGATCGCATCTGCAGCACGGTCTCAGACTGCACAGTGGATGAATACATTGCTGGGACCTACACAGCCACCTCTGACACACAGTGCGAGCCATTGACCGTGTGCGATCCCTTGGCCGAGTATCAGACCGAGGCCCCAACAGCGGGGTCGAATCGTGAATGTGCGCCCCTGACCACGTGTGACACCAACACCGAGTATCTCGTTGTTCCTAGCACCCCCACAACCGGTAAGCGCCGCCGCCTTGTTTAAGCTGAGCAACCGCGACCCACCCTGTCGTCGTCGTCTTTTTTTTTTTTTTTTTTTCCGACTCAAGTCACACGCCGTGATGCCCCACCTTTGGGTCTTGTCTTTGCCCGGTTAGACCGAGTGTGCCAAACATTGACCGTGTGCCGCGAGGATCAGTATCAAGTTGAGGCACCCACAACCGTCAGCGACCGCCGTACGTCCCTGCATGTCACGTTTTATGGGCTGTGACGCGGCGAGCGCCGCAGCTTCTCTTCATGCGTGTCGCCGCCTCATTCCTTTCTTCCACGGGGATTTGGCGTCTGTTTAATAGGGTGCCAGAACTACACGCTATGCATCCTTGGCGAAACTTATCAGATTCAGGTTTGCTCAAATCCTGTGTGCACCCTGGCGCCTCATACGACCCTCGGGGTGACCTCACGAAAGGGGTTCGCCCGCTCTGTGCCTGCTATACAATTGCCTTTGCTCATGAATGGTTCAACGCCTTTCTACTTTTGTACTTTTTCTAGCCGGCCACGGCAACCACGGATCGCATTTGCTTTCCTACCCGCGACTGTCTCGAGGAGCAGTAAGTCGAGCCCGGGGTCCCTGCACAACAATCTGGTGTCTGGCGGCGAGTTCAGACATGTGCCAGCAGTCTCCACCTGCGGTTTGCCTCACGTGTCCCTGATTGCCACCTCATGTAGATATGAATATCGTCCACCAACGTTGTATCTTGATCGCGTCTGTCAAACGGCATCGACGTGCAACTTTGACACGCACTTTATTTCTGCACCACTGACGGCAACTAGTGACCGGTGCGTCGCATCATCTCTCGTCTTCATCAAGGCTTTTGCTTGTCCATGCGTATTCTGCAATGCCTTCCCCTTGACCTCTCTCTCGATTGGTGGGGACTACAGGATGTGCCACGCTATTTCGACTTGTCGCAGCAACGAGTTCATTTCGGCGCGCGCCACCATGACCACGGATACAGGTACGGAGTGCTCAAGGAACATGGGGGAGGCTTGCCCAGCTCGCTCACTTTTCTCTCGCACCCACTCTAGTTTGTCAGCGCGTGCAAACATGCGCAGAGATTTGTCGAGACGAGGCCCTGGAGATTTCAGGCCAAGCCTGCAGTTGTGGCCTTGCCAACTGCTCGGCTTGCCGCTTGGATACAGCCGACACCGCATGCGTGGCCTGTGCGCCAGGTCTGCACCTGTCGGAGGGTGAATGCGTGGCCAGCTGCCCCTTGGGCACCACTGCCGCCACGACCACGTCCACCGCCGGTGTTGCCACCACCATTTGCGTAGACGACCCATTTACAGTTCCCGTGGTGCGCGCACGGCAAGAGTTTCAGAGCTGGCCCGCAACGAGCACCACAGATCGCAGTATGTTGCAACCTTTGCTACGCCCCTGCCCTCGCGCTGGTTTGGCCAACGTGTGTGGTCCGTGTTCTCCAATCCTTCTTGACCCTATCCTTTATGGCTTGCCGCCTCTTGCCTCCAGGTTGCGAACTGGTGACGCAGTGCTTGGCCAACGAATTTTTGGCGGTTCCAGCCACCGCAGTCACGGATAATGACTGCCAGGCCGTTTCACGCTGTGACTCGACCCAAGAGTACCAGACGCACGCGCCCACCGCCACCTCGGATCGCGTCTGCACCCAGCTTTCGACCTGTATCCTGGGCTCGGAGACGGAGCTCGTTGCTCCAACGGCCACCTCTGACCGCGCCTGTCGCGATTGCCAGCAGTGTCCAGAGGGTGGCTTTGTTGAGCGTGCTTGCACTCAGAGCGAGGACACCGTCTGCGCCGGGTGTGATGCGTGTTCTGTTGGTTACTTTGCGCTGCGACCTTGCTCCACCCAGGCCAATACCTTTTGTGCTCCGTGTTCACCGTGTACTGGCAGTACCTACCTCGCTCAGGTATGTTGTACTTTTGATCACGAGCCATCACTCCACTCAGTCACACCTTTTGTCCTTCTATCCGTTGTTGATTCAATCGCAAGCTCATTGCAAACCATTTTTGCGTGGTTCCACCTTTCTTGCATCGTCTTCATGCGGCCGTGCCTGCTGTTTACCACGACAGCCGTGCGGTGGCTCTCTAGACAACGTCTGTCTCGGATGCACCACATGTGGCACCAACCAATACGAAGCCGCGCCGTGCACCAATACCACGAATCGGGAGTGTCGCCCCATTAGCACCTGCTCTGCCTCACAATACGAAGCGTTGGCCCCTACTGCCACATCAGACCGCCATTGCCTGCCCATTCGCATTTGCAACGAGCAACGGCAATTCGAGACTCAGGCTCCAACCGCCACTACCAACCGCATCTGCCAAAGCCTGACCACGTGCAGCGTTACGGAATTTGTGACTCGTCGTCCCACACCGTCATCGGATCGCACCTGCCGTGCTTGCACCACCTGTGATGCCAATAGCTACGAACTCTATCCATGTGCCGAGTTTAACGACGCCGTCTGCACTCTAGCAGCCAATTGCAGCGGTCGCTGCGCCACCCATGAAGGCCGCTGTCAGGTCGGTTCAGCGCTGGCCGCCATCTTTCATGGTGGCACCGTCTCCACTCATAAACGCGTCTTATTTGGGGCACCCGACCGGTTCCGTTCGGCACAGGCAACGGCCACTGAGCCCGAGTGTTCTACCTTTGCCAGCGCCGCCGTCTGCCCGCATACCCGCTGTCGTTGGAACGCCAGCAGCAACACATGCGCGTCGCCTGCCACTACTCTTTCCGATGCCATTGAAGCACAGGTACTGTCTCACGCCCAAACCCAACTGCAAGAGATGGGTGCCTCGCTTTGCGCGAGCGCCTCATCGACGGCATCCTGTCGCATCTTCACCGGGCATCTGGCTCGAATTATCTTCGCATTGCTCATTTTGATGCGTCCGGCTTAATCCTTCTTTCTTTGTTTCTTGCCTTTGCTTGTCCTCTGCTTCCGTCATGTTTATAGGACTGTTCTTTGGGTTGGTCTGAAGACACCTGCCCTACGTTTTGTCAATGGGACGAGACCTTAAGCCAGTGCCGCGTTCCTCTTTGCTCTGACTTTTTGGGTGACGAGGCGCTCTGTCTGGCCTTGACTGACTGTGCCTATGAGGCCGGCATCTGCTACGACAATGCTGGTCAATTGCCCTGTTCACAGCTGGTCAATGCCAGCGAGTGCTCAAATCAGGCTCATTGCACCTTTGCCACGGGCACGAGCTCCAGCCCTGGCCAGTGTGTAACTCTGGGCGAGCCGTTGCCGTGTGAACTCTTTGCCCAAAGCACCTGTCCGAGCGCACGTTGCAAATTCGATGACATGCTCGGTTTATGCCTGAACGTTGTCCACAACCCTCCTTGCGAGGCATATACCTTTGGTTGGTTCGCCCATCCTTCACCGCTGCGCTGGATCTTGTCGTACCGCGCTGTGTGTTATGACGTTGGCTCTGTTGTTGCCCTTTGCCGTCGGGCCAAGCACGTGCATCGTTTGTCTCGTAAACTCTGGACCTCACGCTTTTGTTATCCACTGTGATCCCTCAACCCAATGCCATTTTCATAGAGGCCTGCCCGGCGGCAGCCGTCGAGTACCAAGGCCTGGCCGCTACGTTGTCAAGCGACGCAGCCTGTCACCGGGCTGACATTTGTACAAGTGAAGAGTTTGAGGCCTTCCCGCGCCAAGCCACCCGCGACCGTGGCTGCTTCGCTTTGACAGCATGCTCCGCAACACAATTTGAGAGCACGGCGCCCACACCGACGACAGACCGCACATGCCAAGGGTTGACGCAGTGCACAGCGCAGCAGTTTGAAACGCAGGCCCCCACTGCAACAACTGATCGCACATGTCAGGTGTTTAGCTCTTGCACGTTCCACAACGGCTCGAGCGGTGAGACGTTTGAAGATCGAGGGCCCACGGCCACGTCAGATCGCATCTGCTTGCCCTTGCGAGAGTGCAGCCCGTCTCAGTATGAGAGCCAGGCACCAGCAGCCACCCGCAATCGGCAGTGCCGGGATGTGACCGACTGCGTGGCCGCTGGCCAATACATTCTGCAAGATGCCACACCCTGGTCCGATGCTGTTTGTGGTGATGTGACGCCATGCTCACGTCAGCAGTGGGAACAGCAGCCCCCAACCGCATACACCGACCGTGTCTGTCTTGCCCTGACCACCTGCACCGCCTCGGTACGTGATTTGATTCGACCCGCTTTCTTGGTCCGGGCGTGTACACGCGCCACTAGCTTGCTCAAGCGGCTGGAGGCAGTCAAACGGCTTCACTTATCCCGGGCCGGGAGAAGCCGTTACCCTCGTTGGCCTCACGACCGTGCATCGCGGCGTGACGTAGCAATTTGAGCGCAGCGCGCCAGCATTGGATGTGACATCCGAATTTTTCACCTCGGACCGCATTTGTCAAAGCCTAACCGTGTGCACAGTCGTCGAGTATGAGAGCGTGCCACCTGCCCGCAGTTCACGTGGCTTTTGGGTGTCAGATCGTGCCTGTGACTACCTCACTGTGTGCAGCAGTCAGCAGTACCAGGTTAGTGAATGAGCTTTCCTCTCTTGCTTTTCTTCTTCTTCTGCTTCTTCTTCTTTTCTTTTGTGGTCCCAGCCGCGCGCGATTGAAGCAAGGCTATATCTTGCCTTCTTTTAGCCCCACCCTCTATCTTGATTGTCTCATCGTGCAAGCGCGTGGCGCAATCTTCATGCTTGATGTAGACGCAAGCAGCCACAGCCACGTCGGACCGTCGCTGTCAAGATCAAACTACGTGCGCCAGCGATGAGCGCGAGTTGCAAGCAGCCACCCCCACCTCGGACCGTGTTTGCGTCACAGAGGGTCGCGTCTCCTCGCTGCTGCGTTTGGCGGGGCTCAATCTGACAACCTTTAACAGCGATGTCGCCTACCCGCAAGTTTTGCGAACCGCCATTGCCAATGTAGCATCGCGGCAAGTCATTGGACAGCACCTGATACCCGACGATGTGCAGTTGACGGCGTTGCGTGCCGGTAGCGTCATTGCCACCTTTGAGGTCTCCGTGCCGGACAACGATGTCCTTGCCGTTTTTGTCCAGCTTCAAGACTACCTGGCACTGCAAACCGAGCTTTTACGCCTCGACGCGGAACGGTTTGGTGGCGTCTCGGTGGGCGACTTGGTCTGTGCATCAAACGAGTACAAACAGCCTCGTGCCGCACTCACCGTCTCAAGCTGCCACCCGCTTTCCATCTGTCGTGACCTGGCATTTTATGAGGCCGCCAACGATGATGATGAAGGCAGTGGTGCTGGATCGATCACTACTTCACCCGAATTTTTCGACCCTCACCATGTGATGCTTGAGTACGAGCGCCGGCCCCCGACGGCAACGACCGATCGCACATGCCAGGTGGTGCAAAATTGCAGTTCCACTTCGTTTGAGGCTGGGTCGCCCACGAGTACGACCGATCGGCGCTGCCAGGACCTCACAGTGTGCGAGCCTGGGCAGTTCGAGCAGCTGGAGCCAACTCCTTCGTCCGATCGTGTTTGTGCTGACTTTACGCGCTGTTCCAGTACTCAGTATGAAGTACTCGCACCCAGTCCCGATTCGGATCGCGTTTGTACGGCCTTGAGCGCCTGCGTCTCTGGCATCAGCTTTCAGGCCATGGCCCCCACCACGACGTCGGATCGGGTCTGTGCTGCATGCTCAACCTGCAATGTATCAAGCTATGCCTCGCGCATCTGCACGCCTTCGGGTGATGCGCAGTGCACACCCCTGCGCGAATGCACCGCGCAAGAATATGAGATTGTGGCGCCCACTACCACAACCAATCGCCAGTGTCGGCTGCTTTCCACCTGCACAGGCCTGGGCACGCTCGAATATCAACTGGTGGCGCCAACTCCCACCACGGATCGCACGTGTGACGCCATCAGCTACTGTTCCAAACAAGAGTTTGAGCTGTTGGCGCCTACTTCAACATCAAATCGGGCCTGCCAGCAGCTGCGCACCTGCGACCTGGCATTCGAGTATACTGCCGTCCTCGCCACAACGACCTCAGACCGCGTGTGCCGCCCCTTGACAGAATGTAGCGCAGTACAGTTTGAGAGCCGGCCACCCACTAGTCTGACTAATCGCGAGTGCCGTGACATTTCCATCTGCGATGACCTGTCGACCTTTGAATATCGGGCTCCTACCCCAACCAGGTAAGCTTGGCCGGCGGCGCCGCGATCGTGCTTGGCTCATCGGACAAAAGTGCTCAGATCAGTGACTCTCAAGCCGACTCATTCTGCCCGCGTTTGCGTGTATAACTGCTTCACCATTTGAATTTTCTTTTCAATGCAAATGGCGGAAAATAGCGACCGTGTTTGCCGTGATCTCAGCGTGTGCGCTGGCAACGAATTTCAATCACTTGCCCCCACACCCACCACGGTACTGGCACTCGCTCGTCGCTCTTGCAACAGGACTGCGGCGGTGGCATCTGATATCCTAGGTCGTTGGACGCTGCCGTAATTCTCACACCGTGTGCTTGTGGCCGTATCCGTGGCAGGATCGCATCTGTGACGTCTGTTCCGCCTGCCCAAGCACGAGCCGTATCAGCCGGCCGTGCACCGCGCGTGCCGATACCGTTTGCGAGGGCTGTACCAGTTGCAACACTTGGCAGTACGTGGCAACGCCATGCTCCAACGTGATCAACACCGTCTGCAGCAACTGTACCAAGTGCCAGGCCAACGAGTATGCCCAGCAGCGATGCTCCGCTTTTGCCGACACCCAGTGCCGGACTTGCAGCTCCTGCAGCGCATCACAGTACTTGTATCGTGCGTGCACGACGCTATCCGACACCGAGTGCCGCAATCTGACAGTTTGTGGGGAAGACCAGTACCAGACACGCGCACCTACACCAACCACCAACCGGGCTTGCGCGTACGTTGAGCCATGCGTTCCGGTGGTCGAGTTTATGACTGCTCCGCCCACAGCGACCTCCAACAGACAGTGCCAGACTGTGGCCACGTGTGCCAGCAACGAGTACGAAACTCATGCCCCCACCCCAACGAGTGATCGATGCTGCTCCGCCGTGAGCCCCTCTTGTGCCAGCGGTGAATATCGCTTGGCTGCGGCTACATCTTCCAGCGACATTGTCTGTCAAAGTCTCCGTGCCTGCACTACTAGTGAATGGGAGGTGTTGGCACCCACGCCTACGTCCAATCGCGTCTGTTCACCAGTCGGTGCCTGTTCGAACGACGAGTACCTCTTGCAGCCGGCCACAACCACTTCGGACGTTGTCTGCGAAGAAGTAGCCTCGTGCGCTCGTACACGTCCCTTTATGATTGAGAACATTTGCTCTGCCTGTTCGGACGGCATTGCACCTTTTAGTAGCTCCTGCCGTATGTTGGCGCGCCAGTCAGCCGTGTGTGCAAGCACCACGGAGCGCCATCCCGCGTGCACTAGCACATTTGACTTGGCAGGTTTTAACAATTTCCACTGCGACTGCATCGACGCCTCGCCAGCATGCGATCAGGTCCTCGCGACCTGGCTTGAGGACCTGTGCCGAGCTCCACTGGTGCAGTACGAGGCTTTGACACCCACGGCCACGACCGATCGAGGTGTGTCTGTGCGCTCTTGCCAAAAACAACACGCGTGTGCGTGGGGAGAAGAAGAGGGGTGCGGGCACTTGTCACTTTTGTTCCCCTGGTTACCTTACCCAATTTGCTAGCCGAGTGATGTTCCTCCAATGTGCCTTTGATGCTAAATCTCACCCTTTGACACGCTTGACTGTTCTCCCGTCCAACTCGCTCAGTGTGCTGCTACGATTCGGGCTGCGGTGAGGGCGAGTTTATTCGGGAAGCCGGCACTACGACCAGCTCCACCTTGTGCAGCGTCATCAGCACGTGTGAGGATGGTGCCTTTGTGCAGCGGGCTCCCACGGCAACGTCGGATCGGCAATGCGCTGCCACCACGGTGTGTGCTGAATGGCAGTTTGAAACGCGCACGCCGTCTCCCACGTCCAATCGTTTGTGCGCCAACTCGACCCAATGCAAGCTGGAGCCCGACGCTTGGGAAACCGCCATCTGTAACGCGTGTGAGAATTCCATTTTTGCCAACGCCAGCGTGAGTGGCAGCTGCTTGCAAGCTGTGCGTTCGACTAGCGCTTGCTTCGACGTGGCGAGTGGTCCACGCGAGCACTGCACCACCTGCACCCGATTGGGCTCGGCCAATGCTGCCTGCCGGACCGCCAGTCTGGACTTTGCGACGAAGCTCTGTACCTCGAGTCTCCAGCAATACGTTGCTCAGCCCCCCACTGCCACCAGCGACCGCATATGCCAGCCAGTTGCCGTATGCGGTACCAACGAAGTTGAAAGTAAGCCATCCCTGCCGTGTTGCCACTCATGGGACGGCGTTGCAATCACCTTGACACGACTTCAGCTTTCAAAGTTTCGATGCTCACGTCTGTTCATCCGCGCCGCGCGCCTTGTCGCAACGCTGCAGGTGTCGAGCCCACAGCAACGTCGGACCGCGGTAAGCTTACAACTCTCATTGATGCTCTCTTTTTTTTTTTTTTTTCCCTGCTCTGGTTTGCGTGGCATGGCTTGTGGGTGATCCGATAGTTGGCGCTTTCGCAGTCGCCCGTTTCTTTTCTTGCAAAGCCGATCTGATGGTTGCTCACCGCTTGCTTGTTTCCATTGAAATGCACCAGTGTGCGAAGAGGCGCGCCCCGTCAACCCCATTTCGGGCTCAAGCAAAGGCAATGAAGCCAGTATTAGCGGCGAGTTGCTTGTCATTATTGTTGTCCTCTGTGCCCTTCTGCTGCTGGCCGTCATCATTGTGGTGGTCATTTTCCGACGCCGCGGTACGGCTGCCATGATCACCCCCAAGCTTGGAGAGAAAGATAGCGAGTTTGGCAGCACATCTGATGGCTACGGGTATAGCCAGGAGCGCGGCAACGTGGTCCCCTTGCGCCACCGTCCGCTAAACTCGCGCTACACTGATGGTCTGAGTCAGTCGGTGGACTCCCACGCCACCTACGAGAGCATGCTTGACTTTGATGCGGCCAGTGAGATTGAATCCACTCACCTCGATGACATGCCCTTGAGCAATCATGCCTGGGTGCCAGCTCCCGTGCCAGCGCACAACAGTGGGCCGCCCGACTATGGGTATCTGCTCGATCCTGTGGACTATGGCGTGCCGATCGTGGAGCCCTACGCCGAGACAGAGCTTGCGGAGCCGTCTCGCAGCAAGACCTTTACCCCTGCCGTATTGGTGCCCACAGATGGCTTCATGCCCACGCGGCAGACGGGTGCAGACGCACACGAAGCGGCCACGTACCGCCAAACGTCGGACACGCAGTTGCCCGTGACGACGCGTAGCGACAACCTCAATGAGCTGAGTCCACATACAGAGGCCATTCGACACGATGTGCAGACGGGCACGGCAACTCAGCTTTTGGAAGCAGAACGGCAAAAGGAGGATGGGGCTCAACAGCGAGATCGCGAGGAAGCCGAGCGGCAACAACGTGAGGACGAGGCAGAACGCCGTCGCAAGAAAATCGAGCGAGAGCGCCAGGAAGCCGAGGCTACGCTGCGTCGTCGGCGCGAACAAGAGCAAGCTGAACGGGCTCGACGCGAAGCGGACCATCGTGCACGCGAAGAGGCGCGGCGGGCAGAGGAGGCCACGGCACAGGAGGTGCAGCACCGCGCTCGAAAGGCTGAAGAGAGGCGCCAACAGGCAGCCGCGCAGGCCTTGAAGGCTGCTGCGCTGGCCGAGGTGGCCGTGGAGGAGCCAAAAACTGACTCGGCAGCTCCGGGCGATGTCTCGGTACTCCTCGGGCCGCGTGCCACAAGCCGCCCGGAGCAACAGTATCCCGTTTTTCAACGCGAGCCTCGAGACGATGATGCCAACACCTTTTCCCTGGACTCGAATCCTAATGTACGTTTGCCCCACCGTACGCGCGGCCGGACACGCACGGCTCACCAGCTGCTTTGCACCTAACATCGCACCCTTGCCGCTTGGCTGTTGTTTCGTTCTCACTTCGGGGTTTGCTTCGGTGTTACGTAGGCTGTAGATTACATTGAACCAGAGCTGCCTCTCGTGCGCAGCCGATCGGGCTCGCGAAGCAGTCGCCGTGGCTCGCAGCGGCGCAATTCAACTTCTACTCGGAGCAAGTAGTGTCAGGCAATGTCTGTCTGCTAAACCCTAGCCAGCCTGTCCCTCGCGGTGCGGTGTGCGGTGTGCGGTGTGCGGTGTGCGGTGTGC
The DNA here is from genome assembly GCF_000002865.3 of Monosiga brevicollis MX1. Taxonomy (NCBI): domain Eukaryota; class Choanoflagellata; order Craspedida; family Salpingoecidae; genus Monosiga; species Monosiga brevicollis. Next base: position 101,552 of record NW_001865060.1, read on the forward strand.
AGTGTGCTCTTCTTGCTTGCGAGTCGCGTTGTGTCGAGGCTGGCATCGATCTTCTGCTTTTCCTTCGTGTGAACAAAGATTGTTGATTAATTTATTTGCACACGTGTCGAAGGCATGGCCCAGCCAAGAGATGAATAGTCACAGTCATGAACAATCAGGGTAGCGCGCGTAACAAGGGAAGCGCGTAGAAGTTGGCATGTCGACTCAGACCATTTGCTTGCAGAGCCAGGCCAAGCACCACTTGAGATCCGTGAGCATGAGTTTAAGAGCTCGCGTCCAGGTTTCTTCGGCTGACTTGAGACGGACTGACAGTTTCTCCTGACGCCGATCCAAGAGACCATCATCTTGGATTCTAGCAAGCAAGAAAAGGCGACAGGCAGGCAGGCAGGCGGTAAGAGGGATGGCGCAAAAAAAACAAAAAAAAAGACAAAGAACAGAAAAAAACTCGTTTTAGTAGATGGGTCATATTGCAAGCTCCAGCACAACGAAAGGAAAAGCATTTACGTGTAGGGTAGGTCAAAGTGAGGGTCGTTGGCCTGAATCTGGCTACGGTATTCGTCCAAGCAGTGCAAGAAAGCCACCATAGCTCGATCAAAGCTGCATTCCAAGAAAAAATTTCCGTGAGCCGTGACACGACGTGGGACCAGTATCACAAAGCAGACTCGAGTCATGGGCGGGTCACGGTGCAGGGTGCAAGTCTTGAGATGGGCGCGCTGAGCGCACGTACTCGGCAGAGGAATAACCAAACATGGAGCGACTGCCACTCATATACAGCGGCAGTTTGGCTTTGGTAGCCACCTCCTCAATCCGTGAGAAGCTGCCGTTCGGCACGAGCTGGTATCTGAGAGACACATTAAACAATGAAGTGAGATGATTAGCGCTGGTGACGACCTGGGTACAAGAACAAAAGTAGAAGAACCATGGTTGGGCAAGACGTGGGGCATGTGGGAGCGTGCACAGACTTTGAAAAGTGCACGTTTAAACGCAAGCTCATGACATGCAGCAGTAGTAGGGCTTGACCCCACGCCGCGTTGATTTCATCTGCGTCCACCTGACAATAAGACGATGAATCGGAAAGAAAAAAAAAAGGGAGTGAAAGTGTCGCAAATTGCATCCATGTTCGACCAAGCTTCTTTATTAAAGTCATGGGCACAAAACTAGCCCAGCATCCATGGTCGGATCAACGTACTCGAACGACAGGCAGCCGGCCAAGACGAAATCCATTGATAATGCCAAAGTGGTTGTCAAACCTAGATCATGGGCATGACATGGACGTCACGCCCAAAGGCACGGGACATGAGAATGCCACAGGTACAGAGTAGAGCCAAGCTCGAATTCAGCGAGCTGTATGTCTCGGAAAAGCGCACCAAATGTGAAATGCATCGTTGAGAACATTGGTGCGCCTCAAAAACTCGAGCTGGTCGCTCAGTTCTTGCTGCTGAATCTCAAGCCTACGCGCGGCAAGGGGACGATGGGCATGGGCGCAAAAACTCTGCCCGCACAGACGGCTTGGCCTGACGAATACCAAGAACTCACTCGGCGCGTTCATCGTCAACGTCCTGCAAATCCAACTGCGCTTCATGCAAGCTTTGCAAATGCCTGGTTGCGAGAATCGGTCACCGTGTGACAAAACCATGAGTTTGAGGCGCACACCACGCAAGATTGTGAACCACGATGGGGCCACAGGGGCGACCGGTGTAGGGCAAGGGAAATGGCGGCGGCTGTTTTCAAATTGCCGCTCACCTTTGTTCCTCGTTTTTGAGTTCTTGAATTGTGGCTTCTTTGTCTCCAATAGCGCTGCGCAGATCGGCTGGTGGCGCGACACAGGTGCAGGAAATGAGTAGCGAACGGTGGTTACAAGGCGCCCCCCCAAAGCATGAGCCCGCAGAGTTGGCCGCTGGAGCACGCGCGTACCTTCAGCGGCGTCAAGATCAGTGAGCTGCTTGCTGAGGGTCTCGATCTCTTCGTCCACGAGACGAAGCTGGTCGAGAAGCTCTTCCTCTGGTGGGGCATGGTCAGAGTGTGACTGCGAAGCTGCCAAAAAGTCACTGCCGGATGCGAGGGACGGACGTGAAGCTTGAGCGAGCCAGATGGAAGAGGAGAGAGGTCTAGGCCAAACATTGAGCGGAGACGAGCCTACTTCATCTCGCGACGACGCTCGCCTAGGTCTCGAAGCTCCCGATCCAGGTTGTTGAGAAGCGAATTGGTGCACTCCTGCGGCAACCAAAGGCATGCAAGGGTCGCGACATTGTTGAGGCAAGGCCAGTCCGTCTCATCTACATTGTGGCAGAGCCAGTCATCTGCCTAAGCAGCACAGTCGGCAGGCCATGCAAAGTTTTTACCTCGCACAGCGGATGATCAATCTCGCTGTTGCTTGACAAATGATCAAAGAGCTCCTGCAGAAGTTTTGGGTTCTGCATGGCACCGAGGGCTTGCTCAAGAGCTTCCATATTGGTGTTTTCACCGGAGCTACTACATGCAGTGGGTGTGAGATATGTGAGCAAAAAAGCCCAGTCGTGGCTGCCCGCGCAATCTAGAAGGTTGGACAGGCGAAAGAGGGGAAATATGGCGCGGCCTGCGTACGGCAAGAGCTCCACATCAATGACTGGCGTCTATGAGAGGAAGGCAGCAGCGTCATCATGAGGGAACAAGGTGGTGAAATCTGTGTGATATTTGAAAGATCGTCTTGCCCGGCGTGTTGCTGAATGCCGAGCCCCAGATGGTGGGCGCTGACTGTCAGCTGCTCGTGTGCCAATCCCCACCTCACCTGTTGATCGGCCGGCGGGGAAGAAGCGCCGGCCGAGGCCGCAGCAGGTTCCAGCGGCTTGTCTCCGGGCGTAGATGCAGTAACGTCTACTGCTTCTGCCTCTGCCTCAAGGCCAATCAAGAGGTCGTCCATTGTACCTGCCAAATCGACGTGCAGGCGCACAAACTCCTGCTCATGAGCCTCTTGCTGCCATTGATGACGGCCAACCGGCCAAGCCACTCACCCCCAGCGGCATCGCTATTGATCTGTGTTCTAAGGTCAGTGATGGATTCAGATGCCAAGCCACGCCTACAACGCTGGCAGCAGAAATGCACATGGGTCGACGTCTTGCCCAGTGATGGCGCTGCCATGTTGCCTGTCGCGCGCACAAAAAAAAAAAAAAAAAAAGGAGAGAGAGAGAGATTATTTTGAGAGAGAGAGCATCAAAAAAAAAGAAACGCCAGTTTTTGTTTCGCTTTGTGTGGTAGTTTTGTGTCAACTCGTTCTCGTCACACGGGTATGATTGACATCGGATGGTCGATTGGGTGGACGACGGGTGTAGAAGAGCAGGGTGTCATGTTTGTGTTGTGATTGCAATTGTGCCGGCTTCGCGCCGGTTCGGACAAAATTGAAACAAACAACACCTTCCGCCCCCCAAGGTGTCGTCTTATGGCACAAGTCAGCGCACTCGGATCAGCGCCTCAGATCGGGGCTTCGCCAGGCAGGCTCTTTTCTCGAGCCACGAGTTTGTGTTGCTGCAGGTGCAGCCGAAGCAGCATGTTCTGAAAGCAGGCATCACCAGATATACAAAGTGTCAAGATGAGCGACAGCTGAGGTGAAGAGGATGGCAAAGCAACATGTGATTGAGGACAGACCATCGTGTTGTCAACCAGATCCCGGGCTGTTTGCACTGAGTCTTCGATGACCGCGGCCCGCACGTTGCCTTGCGTCGCGTGCAACACCTATGCTCCGCCGCACCGCACGTCCACACAGACGCATAGATAGACACACACGCACGCACGTTATCGTGGATGGTGGCATGCTGGCTCTCAAGCAAAATCGCACATGGCTCAACAGACCTTGTGTTGGTTGTCGATTCGTGCCGCAATTCGCCCCTCACTGATAAGAGTCACCAATTGCTCCTCCAACGCCTGTCGCCATACAAGTCAACCCCGACCAAGTCAGCATGGTCCTCTCAGTCGGCAAAAAGTGCATGGAGCCACGCTGAACTTTACTTACCTCAAGCTCCATATTGAAAGTGGCAGCCATGGCATGCAAGTCAAGTGCAACATAGGGCGTGACATGCTGCCAACAGTTCACAATGCACGGGCGCACAATGAGCACAGCAGTGGGGTTTGGGGAATCGTGCCAAGCCTGCACGCACCTGGATCATGGCGCGTGCGATAATGTTCTCATAGAGTCGGGCCCAACTCTTGTTGATGTACATGTCAGCCATGGCTAGAGGCTATCATGAATGGAAAATGGACGTGTGAGCTCGGCTCGCGCCTAGCTGCCTGCGCAGCTGACTGGAGGTACATCGCTACAACAGGTCGATCAGCCTTGTCTCACCTTGACTTTCTGCAAAATATCCAGCAGGGAACGATACTGTGCCTTCACCATAGCGCGCAAGAGCTCACGTATCTCTGGGCAGCTTTCCATGTGTTGCTTAAGTTCGCTGTATGGCGAAAACGTGTGATCAAACAGAGATGGTGAGTGCGCTGGAGGAAAAATCGAAATTTGCCAACGCCAGCCCGTTGGTCATCAACACTGACGTGTTCTGCAAGAGCAGCACGAGCTCGGGACGATCCAGCGAAGCCAGGGCAGAGAGTCCACACATCAGGCTTAGGTCACGCGAAGTCATCAGCTATGTCGGTGAAGGTTGAGGTCGACCCCACAATCAGGCGGTGGATGAGATGACGCGCGCACAGTCAGCTGGTGTGGATCGATCTGTACCACAAGGCATCATGCCCCGGAAGCGAGGCAGGTCAAGTGGCGCACCTCACAAGCGGTCCCATTCTCAGTGTAGGCTGCACTTGCAAGCAGCTGCACGCTTTTGTCAAGCTTGCCAATCATGAAGGTAGCCAATCCTTCAAGACAATTGAATTGTGCTTCGGCCTTGGGCTGCAATGATAACGAGTGCTTGTGTGAATAGGGATGCGTTCTGGCGGCTGGGGATGCGTCCGGGGGAGGAACGAGGCTTACGTGATCGGGTAAGATTTTGGACAAGCGTTCCTTGTTTACAAGGGTAATGACGTGGGCCCACATGCCCTGTTCTGCTGCCAAGCGCGCACTCTCTAGACTGTACTGCAGCATGTCTTCGGGCGTTTTACAGTAGTGTGGCACGCGCGCCAGGTATCGCGCGGCCGCTCTGTGCACATGGGGCGGTTTCAAGGCCGTCACAATGGCCACAAGCACCGGTACCAGTGGGCAGGCTTGGAGGATGGTGCTCGAATGTTGACATACGTGAGGTCGCCGCGCTCGTATTCAATGTGAGACTTGCGCAACAAGGTAGCGCGATCGCCCAACTGCTCGTGTGGCGCGAGCGGCTGATCCGATTGTGCCTCCTAATCAAATCACGTGGTCCATGGTCATTCAAGTAAGACGGTCGGCTGGTGGCGCAGCGTTCATTGCCATGTGCCCGGTCATCCCATGTATTTTGGCCTGTTCATTGCCATGTGCCCGGTCATCCCATGTATTTTGGCCTGTTTCTCTTTATTCTCTCTTTTATTCTCGTCCTAGCTTGTCTTGGTCTCTTGTTGTATGCTTCTCAAACACTAAGACCGCCCTTTTGTACAAAGTCTCAAACTCACCGCCATGAGGGCCTGTTCTCGCCGGGTTGCCATCTCAGCCTCGGTGGGCATGTTGGCAGGAAGGGGCACGCCTTGCGCTTCGCTATAGTTGCCAAGAACGCCAGGATGTGGTCAGAACCCGAACTTGCAGCCGCCTCGAGCCCCCCTTGCACGACATTTGCAAGAACAGGGCAACTGCAAAAAATGACAGGCCAGGGCCACAAACCAAGCAACTTTTAGGCGAGCACAGGCAGACTCGTAGAGCTCGGGCGAGGACAATGTTGCGCTCAGCTCTTGCGCCAAACTGTAGGGGAGCCACAAGGACATGAGGCGCAACACGGCGGAAAGGTGGCGCGAGATGGCGAGGAGGTTCGAGCCAACAAGATGACGAGTTTTGTGACTCACGTCAGGGCGGGAATTTGCAGCGGCGGGCAGCAGCGGGCCAAAAAGTCGAGTCGAGCGAAGCGATTAAAGCCCTGATACTGCATGATGTATGCCCGCAAATCCGGCTACAAAAGCATTCGGGCACAGGGTGAGGGCACGGCACACTCGCACCCAGCAATGTCATCCCATTAGGTTGTTGCTTGGGAAGAGGTGGCACGTACAAATGGTGACTCGGCCAAATGAACTTCGCCCGGCATGTCTGAGTGAGACAAGCCGTGTTGCACAGCGAGTGAGTCCTCAGCATGGCATGAATGGTGCTTCAAACATGGGTCGAGGGGCTAGCGCATGACTGGGCCTGCCACGCTCATCGGGCAAGCGGGGTAGAGGCCATACCTTCGGTAATATCCATCCCTTCGTCTGCCATGGTGATGGTTGCGCGGTGTGTGGCGGTGTGGTGTGGCTGCAGCTTCGATGCAGAGCTGCAGCGGCGGGCTCGTCCAAAGTGAAATGAGCTGGCTGCTCACGCCACCAAACCTTGCATGCGTACACTGCACTCTCCCAGGGGCAGTGGTACACGTGTCGTCGCCTTCACATTCACACCACGCGTTCAGGCGTCCTGGAGACCTTGTGCACACGACCTGCTCCGCCTGCCACTGACGCCGTGCCACTGACGCGTCCGAGACGAAGAAGCAAAAAAATAAAAAAATAAAAAAAAACGTTCACACTTGCATCTCTTTCCTTTGTCTGATTTCTACATCAATCTCATCTACTGGGAAGCAGCTCGGTACCCTCCTCTGAGATAAATCCTTTCTCAACGTTAATCTCTGTTTCAGCATGCTTAGTTCAGTTCCCGTTTTTGGTAATTTGGAGCATTCTCTTGTCAGGAACGATCTTTCCCATCCACTCTCTGAGACTTTGCACACAATTACGTTCACTCTCTTACGTTCACTCGTTCGTGCACTGCCTCTCTAACGCTCTGCTCTCACTTGTCACTGACCGTCTCTGGTGACGGACGATCAGTGGGGCGAAGGATCTTGTTTGACCGGGGACTGGCGCGGCGTGGCCAGGAGGATGAGGCTGGTGGACGATACCGCCGGAATTGTGGTCGCTGGTTTGACGCACGCGCTGCTTCTGTACGGCTTGTGTGCGGTACGTAACGTCCAGCCCGACTCGTGCCTTTTTATGCCTTTCTGCATGATCCGAGCTGGCTTTCCCGTCCGCCTCATGTCTCAGCACCGCCTTGCTAGATTCGCTACAATCTACTAGAACCCGGCTGTTATCACCACTATGTCGTCTTCACCCTTTACTTTATGGCCACCGTCTCCCATCTCCGTGCCATGCTGACAGATCCCGGCCGTACGTTGCCCGAAGCACCCCTTCCTCCCTGCCCGGCCCTTGCCACCGTCCGCCTCGAGCTCAAGCACATGGCATCCGTATGGCACCTTTTTTGAATACAGTGATCAAGCCCACCTGGCGCACGCGACCCTTGGATGCGTCCAAAAAGTCCACAGCTACTTACTGTGCCCGCTGTGTGCAGCCTCGCCCTCTGCGCAGCCACCACTGCAGGTGATTGATTACCTTGGCGCCCACCCCCCCTTTCTCCGCCCACCGGCTCATGCAATGCGCTCATCTGGCCTGCATGCCTCGCACGCTTCTGATCGTGCCTTTCATGATGGAATCATGACTGCGTCGCAGCACTTGTCGTGGCTGCGTCGAAGATTTGGACCATCACTGTGTTTGGAGCAACAACTGTAAGCATGCCAACTTTTGAGCCCTTACCCGCCCCCCTGCGCGTTTGATGCACTTGGCCTCCTGGGCGACCTTTGCCTGCCTGTCTGTTGATGCATATTTTATCCACTGGATCTCAGTCCTACCTCATTCCACCCCTGCAACTGCTTTTGACTGTAACCCCCGCACTGCCAGGTATCGGCCGACGCAACCACAAGTTCTTCATGTTGTTTGTTCTCTACACCTTTGCGCTGTGCTTGTATTCTGCGGCCATGATGGTTAGGCTCGTCATCATCTGTCCACCCCTGCGTCGCAACGGGCACCGCCTGCCCATTGAAGAGGTCCTGACTACTGAGCGCGAGCTAGCTCTCTGCCAACCCTGGTCCCCGCTACGCATCCTCGCCAACACCTTTCTGGGCGTCGAAGCAATGCTCTTTGGCATGTTTACCGCCATCATGCTCGTGGATCAGCTTGTACAGCTCCTCACCGATGCCACCACCATCGAGTCGATGAAAAAGGTTTGGCCTTTGATACTTGAGGCTGTCTTGTCGTGCCACTGGCACCAAGGCCCCCGGTGCTATATCCCACTTCCTCTCCGCCACCCCTTGACCCCAACTGTCTTGACCACCCCGATGCCATAGATTGAGTCGGAGCACAGGCACTCGGGTCTGCACGGCCTTCGTCGCATCTGTGGTCCCCTCTCGCCACTCTGGTAGGCACCGTTGTTCCTTTGTGCACTGTCGACAATCAGCCAAGCACTCACTTTCGTTTCTGGGCCTCGGGTGCATTTTCAGGCTTGTGCCTTGCCAGCCCCGCTTGCCAGCTAGCGACTATGGTGACGTGGCCGTGCTTGTGTAAGCAAGACACCGCCCCTACTGGACAGACCTTGACCAAGGCGCCTGTGGCGCATTGACCATATTCTTGAAGTTGCAACATCGGCCCCAATATCGTGATAACGTGGGCCGGTGCAGCGCAGGTCAAGGCCCGTCAGCCATGACGTGTTTTTCTTTTCCACTAATAAATGCCCTTGAACTATTCTTCCTGACTCCTTTGCTGTGTCCTGACCAAGCTTAAATGGGAATGAATGCGATCAGCGTGGGCCCCCCGACTGGCACATTCTTCCAAAACAGAGCCCGGTTTGAGAGGAGCGCCATCAATTCTGGACAAAGCATGAAGCAGACCATCTAGTCCCTCCAAGTCAACTGCATGGTGCGTCCGAGAAAGCCATAGGTATCTGCGACCTCATCCAACTGAGGTTGAGAATTCCAACAAGAAGCAGCCAAGTTGAGTGCCGGTTGCAGCAAGGCTCGAGGAGCTGCAGTAGAGTGCGGGAAGCCAGAGGGGCACAGCATACCATCTTGGACGTGGGCTTGCCAGCGCCGTGGCCTGCCTTGACCTCGATGCGCGCCAACAGAGGATTGGTCTGACGGGAAAAGCACATGTTGGTGAGGATGCTCTCGGTCACAGTTCTGTTTGACAAGGCTGAGGCAAAATTGGAAAAACAGAGGCATCGAGCTGCATACCTGCTTGGGATCAGCGCCCAGGGTGGCCTGCAGCTCGGCAATGTACTTGAGAGAGTGCAAGGGCACGACGCGATCATCGTGATCGGCCGTAGCCACGAGGATGGCTGGGTACTGGTGCTTCTCGTGACGCTTGATGTGGTGCAAGGGAGAATAGGCCCGCACCCACTTGTACTCCTCGGGCTTCTCCGGATCACCAAAGTCCGTGCGCCAGGCATGACCTGATCATGCCCGAGTGCAGGCACCCAAAATGCTGATGAGGGCAACGCAGAGTCGGGTGGCCGTCGAGTGAGAAGGGTGGGCAGGCCAAGACTACGCACCGATTGTAAATTTGTGAAAGCGCAGCATGTCCCTACAAGTCAGCCACAAGACGAGCAGAGAGTGAGTCACCAGCTCGCCCTTCATGTGGCATGCAGCCAGAGGGTACGCCAGACTAAAGCAAAGCAACCCGCTAAACTGACATGACGCCGACTTGGGCAATGACGGCTTGGAACAAGTCGGGGCGCTGGTTGGCACAGGCACCAACAAGGAGACCGCCGTTGGAGCCGCCCATGATGGCTAGCTTGCTGGGGTTGGTGTACTTCTCCTTGATGAGATACTCAGCGGCGGCGCAAAAGTCGTCAAAGACGTTTTGCTTGTTGGCAAGGCTACCTGCCTTGTGCCAGCGCTCACCATACTCGCCACCTCCTCGCAGGTTAGCAATGGCAAAAATACCGCCCAAGTGTTTGGCAAACAAGGCACGCGAGGCCGAAAAGTAGGGGGACAACGAGATGTTGAAGCCACCGTAGCCGTACAACAGCACCGGGTTCTCGCCGTTGAGCTCAACTCCTACAGCGAGGTGTTGGAGACAGCACAGAATCGTTATCTGTGGCTTGTTGGCGTTGCACCGGCCCGAATTTCTGAAGTTGCTCTCACACACCTTTGGGCCCGACAAGGAACATGGGAACGCGAGTGCCATCCTTGCTGTTGTAAAACACCTGCACCACCATCACAGGTCAGTTCGTGGCTTGTGGTGTCAGCCAGCAGAATCACGACAGACGCGCCGTGCGCATACTGTCGGGCGCGATAAAACCTGCCTGCTTGGCCGCGATATCCTCCGAATTGTAGTTTGCAATCTCGGTGTTGTAAAAGACTTCCAGGGGCTGCGGAATCGAGGTAGTAGGTGAAAAAAAAAAAAAAAAAAGAAGGTCGGGGTTCGTAAGGCTTCCATCGAGCACCAATAAAGAGCCCTGAACGTGCCGATGAACCGAAAGAGAGTGGGCAAGCGATCAAACTCACTGCGTCGGCTGTCGTCAGCATGGTACGATAGATGGTAGTCGGTGACGTAAAGGTGGTGACGCTCAGGAAAAGTTCTGTCGACGAGGAAGGTCGGGGCACAGGCGCACAATGAGATAGAAGGGCCATCAAGCTTGCAGAAGCTGTCACCGGAACGATAGCACAAGTGACAAGCGAAAGTAATTCATGTACAAGAACAGAATGCCAACGGCCGCACTGACCGGGATCATCGTGGCGACCACGCACAGAACCCACAGAGCCCACGGGGATGTCAAGCGTGTGCAAATGCTTGCCCGTTTCTCGGTCCATAACCTGAAAAAAGATCCGAGTCACCAAGCAAAGGGAACTATGAACTGGGAAAATTTCGAGTTGATGGGGTCTTGGCCCAACTGGGGCTCGTTGACACGCTGGGAGAAGGATTGCCGGCCAAGCGGCGCCACCATTGCTGCCCACCTTGACAACGCTCTTTACATCTTCCAAATAGGTGGCGATGAGAAACTTTTCATTGATCAGATCGACATCCTCAAGAACGCTGTCGGCCTCGGCAATCAGCGTTTCCCACTTGACCTATAGAGCCAACCCGGAGGGGAAGGGTTGAGAGGATTCGAGAAACTCGTCGGGCACCGTCGGTTCCTCATTTCGTGCAAAAGGGTAACGCATCTGCATGCCATGCCGCTGGCACTCTTGTCCAGCCCGATTGTAGCCGAGTAGACTGCACTGCACTGCACCGTACCTCTGAGGCGCTCAAATCGGCCTTGAAGACCTTGTTGTTTGGTGCATCAAGGTTGGACTCGAACAAGAATTCATCGCCGCGGTTGCCAATGTACGCATACTTGGCATCGAAGTTGTCAACGATCTGTCAAAAAAGTACAAGAAGGGTTGAGTATAAGTAAACCCAGAGCAATCGCTTGTACGGGCAGTGGGTATGCCAAACCAAAGCGGAACACAAAACAATAAAAAAAAAAAGGCACAGCGAGGGCGAAGCAAACGCAACGGCTACCTTGCGGAGATTGGGCAAAAGACCATCAATGTTGGCTGGGACCGGCGCCACAAACAGACGGTTGACGGGGTCACAACCATCGGAAGGCGTCACCAAGATGTACTTGCCTGTCAACCATCAGGACCCCCCAAAAAGAGGGCATGTGCACAAGTGAGAGCGTGTGGTGCCCAAAGATGAAACGAAGAAGAAAAAAAAAAAGGAGAAGGAAAGGAAAAAAAAACAAAAAAAAAAAACAAGAGATCAGCTCTTCCTTTTGTTTCCTACCATCAGTTGTGACTTGGGCTCCCAGATGCCAGGTGGGATGATCTGGGGTCTCAAAGCAAAGCACGTCCTCCGACTGCGGGGTGCCGATGCGATGATAGTACAACTTTTGGTGCTCGTTGATTTCTGTCTCTGTTCCTGGATCGGTGCAGTCCTGATGCATGAAGCCAGCCATGTGACTGATGAGGGCTACGCCACCTCGTGGGACGACGGGACGGCATCAAATATCACACCTTGGGCGGGTTGTAGCGGTTGTAGAAGAAACCCTTGGAGTCGTGCGTGAAGCTGAGGGATGAGAACTTGACAAACTTGAGCTCATCCTCCAGATCCTGACCCGTGGTCATGTCCAGCACCTATCAAAAGGGAGTGCTCTCTGTGAGTGATGACGCCAACAAGATCAAGGGCGGCCATGGGTGACGAGAGGGCCGAGGGGTGGGCAGGCTTGGCGGACCTTGATGGTACGCCAATCGCTGCCCGAGGCAGAGACGAGGTAGGCCACATAGCGACCGTCCTTGGAGACACCGTAGCCGGCAAGAGCAACGGTGCCATCTTCAGACCAGGTGTTGGGATCCAGCAACACCTTGGGCTCATCTTCAAGCTTTTCGCGCCAATAGATGGTCTACAGGGGGACATGAGTTTAGCAAGCAGAGGGTCTTGAGTATAGACACAAGGGACACCACGCCAAGGTGCCCCAACGCATTGATCATAAGAGAGACCCTCCACCGTGTCCCCACTTTTTTCCCCCGCCAATGTGCAAGAAAGTGGTTCTCCTGTGTGAGGTGGGTCAGTGGAGACACGCATGACCAACCGATTGATTGGCCAGCCCTGGATTGAAAGAGTGGAAGTAGCGGCCTTGGTCATCCTTTCCCGGGCAGCCGTGCTTGGGAAAGTTGAAAAGTTCACCGAGTCTGGGACCCAGAACAAACAGGGACGAGCCAACAGTCGTACGATATTAGGCTTGTCATCATGGGAAATGTGGTTGGGCGAGCAAGCAAGGTTGACGTTGGCAGGGCAGGCAAGGCCTGATAGGCAGTACCGTTGGCGAAACTTGTCACGAAGCTCGGTCTTGAGAAAAGGTTCAGAGATGGCGTTTTGAGCGTCGACAAAGGCCTTGGTCTCTTCGCTGTCCGGGTTGTGCAGCCAGTTGTAAGGGTCAGGCACAACGTCGTCGTGGAAAGTGTCAACCTGATCACTTCGACGCGCTGAAGGGTAGGTCAGTTTCTCCGCCACTGGGGCAGCCATGGTGCTGATTGGTTTTCGTTGCTGGATAGACTTGGCCGTCAAGAGAGAATTGAACGAGCACTGCCTGCTAAAAAGCAACTCAGGCCAACCGTGAGCACACCCGCTGGCCTTCACGACCAGCTTCTGTCAAGGGCAGCTTCTGGTAAGAAAACAAGTCCATCACCATTTTGAAACTTGCAGCTCGACCACCACGTCCAACAAATTCATCTCTGACTGACGACTGAAACCCGCCCCCCCCACGAGACTGTTCACCCGGTAGAGCAAACCGCGCGTCAGGGACCGCGCTGCCACTGGCGCTGCCACTGACGCTGCCACTGACGCTGCCACCTCACCTTAACTTCAAAAAATAAAATAAAAAATGCATCAAACACCACAAACTATTTGCTTGCGACAATATCTTCCATAATTGCGACAAGAACTCACACTATACCTCCATATGATTCAACAGTTATCTCATGAATAGCTTTCAAAACCCCTCCTAAACCCGCTTTGTCAGCAAAAATGAAAATGTCAGAAGAAATATGCGCGCGTGGGAGAAACTTTTTTTTTTTTTTTTTCGGGGCGATGGAGCAGCAGGAGGCAATGGCGGCAACGACGGCGCCGGTAGCGCCGGTTGCTGAAGGCCAGCCCCGGAATGAGGCGTGAGTGTGGCGATCATGTTTGGTGATGGAGGTAGAGGCAGAGGCAGGTCTTGTGTGGGGCGTCTGTGCGAGTGCAGCGGCTGATCTTCCTCTTGCTTGTTCGGCGTGCAAATCATGCAGAATGGCCGGCATTGTGAGCAGCGTGACCGGTCTGCCTCAGAAGCGCTTCTACCGGCAGCGCGCCCACAGCAACCCGCTGGCGGACCATGTTTTTGTCGAGTTAGTCTCGTGGGCTCTGCTTGACCTGCGATATAGGCTGCCACGGCCATGTGTGTCAATGCTTGCTCACCCAAGGATCCTTCCCAAACCTAGCCCGATCAAGCCAGTCGATGGCGACTGGTCGCCCGTATACCCGATCGTGGCTGAGCCAGAGCACAGCCACCGCCGTGTCGAGTTTCTCGATGTCGGCTGTGGCTATGGTGGCCTGCTTGGTACGCTTGCATCCAGAGTTGGCATGGTGACAATGCGCACGACGCCTCATGCCGTGTGCTGCTTCTGTCGCCCTCGCCCGGCCTTATCATGACAGTGGAGTTGAGCGGCATGTTCCCCGAGACCCTCATGCTGGGCATTGAAATTCGCGTCAAGGTGGCTGACTACGTCAACGATCGCATTCGCGCGCTTCGCATGTACGGTGCTGCCGTGCCCCTATCATGCACCAGCGTGTCGCACTTGAGCTGCCCACCGGCACACCCCCTGCCTCTCTTTTGCGTGTCTGACTTTGCCGTCGTTGCATTTCCAACCCGCGTTGCTTAGCCAAGAACCTGGATCTTATCAGAACGTCGGGGTCATCCGAACCAATGCCATGAAGTTTTTGCCCAATTATTTCGCCAAGCACCAACTCTCCAAGATGTTCTTCCTCTACCCCGACCCACACTTTAAGAAGGTGAGTCTGGTTTCAGCGTTTGGGCTTGACTCGCTTGCATTTGCATCAAGCCTCACCATTCGCTTGCTCGCTTTGCCCGCTCTCTCAGAAAAAACATAAATGGCGCATTATTTCCGACACCCTGCTCGATGAATACGCCTACGTTTTACGCGAAGGGGTGGGTTTTAGTCGATGCAGGAAACCCGCTGACCCCCCGCCTCCGTGCCGGTGCTTTGGCCCAGTCTCATTGAAGCCACGTGCAGGGCATTGTGTATACAATTACAGATGTTGTGGCCATGCACGAATGGATGGTGCAAGCGCTGGACCGTCACCCCCTGTTTGAGCGCGTTGCCGAAGCCGAATTGGTGCGCACTTGCCTGTCCCCGCGAGAAAGATGGACAGCTGCGAACGTACATTTAAGGAGGAAGGGGACCAAACAACGTACTGAGGACACCAGTCGTTCACTCATGCTCCCTCTGTCTGCAATAGCGCACGGACCCAATTGTCCCCAAGCTGTACCAGTCGACGGAAGAAGGCAAGAAGGTTTATCGCAACAAAGCTGCTGGGGAGAACCACGGTGATGGAGATGTTCGACTCGCCGTCTTCCGCCGGATCGCACGCCCCACGGCCTAGACATGGACGCAGTTGCAAACAGAGAATATATCGTTTTCAATTGAACAAGAAGTATCCCTTTCATCGGCATTCCCGCGCTCTGCGCCGGCCCCTCGTTCATTACCCTGTCACACTTTTTTGCTTCTTCGCCGTGCACCATCTGCTCTTATGCGCTCCTCGTCCGAGCGACGCGTTCATAAACAAAGGGTCAAAGAAGAGGAAGAAGAAGTGCTCCAGCGCCTTGGCATGAGATGACGCTAATCAAGATAGGCCAGGCATCGAGTCGGATATGCTCTAGCCAATCCGGTGAGCACGGCCAGTGCCAACCATTTGGACCGAGCTACGTCGGCTGGTCGCCGCCCTTGCCGATCAGTCAAGGTCGGGTCAGCTCCATGATTCATTAGAATCTCCACTGCTCGCCAATCGCCGGCTCGGCAGGCATGGTGCAGCGCTGTTTCGCCGTGTGTATCTTCCAGATTAGGGTTACACTCGGGTGCTGCTAGCAGTCGGCGGGTGGCTTCGTGGTGCCCTAGCCGCGCAGCGATTGAGAGGGCACTCTCGCCCTTGCTCTTGGCCTCGTAGTGCGCCGGTGCTGAGACGGCGGCTGTCCGCAAATTCACATTGGCCCCCGCCTGCAAAAGCACGTTCACACTTTGCACGTGTCCATATCCTGCTGCCTTGTGTAGAGGGTACAGGCCAAAAACGTCGGGTCCCTCGTCTGGATGAACGCGCGCTGCCGTCACGAGGTAATAGGCCACATGATGTTGGTTGTGCCAAACGGCGTGCTCCAGAACGGACATGCCATGACGATCCTGTGCTCGCGGTGAGCAGCCCGCCTTGATCAACAGGCGAACAGCAGGCAAATGCCCGCCTTGAGCAGCCACGCTCAGAAAGGGGCGCTCAAGGCCTTGGTCGCGCAGCTCCACGTCCCCAAGCTGCGCGGCCGTTTGCATCAAGGTGGTCAGCTGGTCCAATCGATTGGCAGCCATGGCACGCACCGCCGCTCGTCGCAACGCTTGCCGCTGATCCTGAACACTCCCTTTCGCGTCGACCTGATCCCATTCTTGCTCATCACGACCTGAGGCACAGCCAGCGCGTCCTAAAAGGCATGTTCCAGCGCCGCATGCCGCCAGCGCCAGCAGCCCCCCAGCACCCACTGCACGCCATGTGAACGACGCTGGAAGAACGGCGGATCCCAGCAAATTTGACCACTTGGGGGTGTTCAATCTTGCGCGCAACACCTGCAGCAACATGGCCTTGGCACCACAACCCCCTTTCATCCGGCTACCGCAAGCCTCTGCCATCTCCCACCAACAACGTAACACTTGTTGCCACCAAATCAAAACTCGGCAAAAGTGTCAGTCTGTTTGATGTGTGTGTGTGTGTGTGTGTGTGTGTGTGTGTGTGTGTGTGTGTGTGTGTGTGTGTGTGTGTCTGTCTGTCTGTCTGTCTGTGTGTGTGTGTGTCTGTGTGTGTGTGTGTGTGTGTGTGTGTGTGTCTGTCTGTCTGTCTGTCTGTCTGTCTGTCTGTCTGTCTGTCTGTCTGTCTGTCTGTCTGTCTGTCTGTCTGTCTGTCTGTCTGTCTGTCTGTCTGTCTGTCTGTCTGTTCTGTGTCTGTGTCTGTGTGAGTGAGTCTGAGTAAGTGTGAGTGAGTGAGTAAGTGTGTGTATGTCTATGTCTATGTCTATGTCTATGTCTATGTCTATGTCCATGTCTATGTCTATGTCTGTAAGCGCGCGCACACACACACACACATACGCACATCAAGCGCATGCCCACCCCTGCCCTTGGACCATATCGCTCATATTCACATGATGGTGCATCAATGGTGATGCGACAATCAGGCAGCAAATCTCAAGTCGGCGTCAATTACAATGAAAACAGACGCATGGAGGAAAATAGACCTATACACGTATGGCAAGATTGTCAAGTTGACACAAGATGCTCGGCATCCTTGGAGCTCCCCGACCAGCTTCTTGCACAAACACCGCCCCGGCTAGACGGGGGCGGTGCGTGGGATGCCCGAATCCACACTGATGCCATCATCCGAGCTTTCAGAGCTGCTCGAGTCCTCTTCGCCAACCGAGCTAGAATACCAACGCGATCGAGAGAAGCGGCGCGAAACATCACTAGGGGATGACCCAAGTAGTCGCGAGGCGCTTCGGGCAATCTGACGCAGGGTCGTTCGGCGCCCATGGTCATGCTGTGGTTTGACTGGCATGGGAGCTGTTGCCCCGATCCCGGCATCGCATGGCAGCGACCAGCCCGGCGTCGTGCCCTGGGCTTCGCTTTGCTCCAGCAGCTCCATAGACATGGCGAGGATGTCACGATCAAGAGGATCTGCAGTTTCAACAAGCGAGCGAAGAATTGAGCCTGGCAGAGGCACCCATCCCAAGTCGCGTGTTCCGTCGAACTCACCCTTTGCCAGTCGTTCGTACTCTGCCTGGCAGATGATCGACTGCAGACAAGGGAAGGCATGAGCGCACACGCCATGAGGAACGTGCAAGCGTGGGGCGGCAAAGTAGGGCAGTTCAGTGATTTAGAGGCAAGGCAAAACAATAGATAGCTAAGCATCAAGGCGATGATCAGGGCAAAACAATTCAACAGCCCACGAACCTCAGCTTCCTGCACCCAGCGTTCCTCGGAGAGGACAGGGATCTGCTCATCAAGAGTACGACGCCACCGCCGCAAATCACCGGAGGTTTCCGCCGCCATGTGCCACACACGAGTAGTTGTGACAATATCTGCACCAGCCCATTCACCAAAGAGAGCATGTCAGCAGCGCTGCAAGCGTTGGGTCACGGGCTAGTTGCTAATGACGCACTCACCAAATGGAAAGCGGCGCTTGCGATTAAAGGTGCCCGTTACGACGAGCTCGGTATTGATGAGATCGTGCAGATTGATAAACCCTTGCGGTGCCTCATCGGTCTCGTGCTGGTGTGGACCATTGCCATGCAACGAGCAGATCATCAGCACAACACTCAAGTGGCAAAAAAAAAAAAAAAAAGGCCGAGCCATCGCCACCAGGGTACACCCTGACGGCCAATTGCAGGCTCACCTTGTAGTAGCGCAAGATGCCATTACGATCCAGCGTGCAGTAGCGGCGCTTCCAAGCTGGATTCTTGGCCCCCTTTTTGTACAGGTAGCCATGACACAAGATGTCGGCCAAGGGCAACTGCTCGAGTGAGCCCTCAAGGTATAGACCAGCCAAGGATCGCGGCAGCGTGCCAGTGCTGAACTGCGATGGCGGACGCTCCGCTGGCAAAGCCAACGACGCCGGCAGGGACGAGCGCGCCATCCCGAGCCAACCTCAGAAACAAAACAGTCCACAAAGCCAGCTAAGACCAATCCGCCTCCCGTGCTCGTGTGCTCTGATCGAGCCGCTCGGGCCGAGCCATTGCGCTACGGGATCGCACAGAGCCTAAAAGCAGGTAAAAAACCACCCCACCCCACACGTCCTGTCTCCTCTGCCCCTCCCAGAACCAGGTGTGCGCTGTTGAATCGATCACCCCAGCAGGCGGGTATCGTGTCGCCACCAATCGTTGTCGTTCGCGCGCTCAGTGTGTGTGTGTATGTGTGTGTCGTCGAGAACAAAATGAAAGATTTTTTTTTTTTTTTCGTTATGATGAGAGAGAGATGCAGACAGAAATTTCTGGTGTCACTTTTGCTTTCATGACTGTGTGGGGTCGCTGTCATATGGGCGGTTGGTTTGAAGGACGGCGCTCGGTGGGGTCAAAGTCAAAGGATGATGCAGCTTAAAAGCCAGAGTTTGAAGAATGGGTAGTGGTTGTTTGGTGTTTTTCCTTGACTGAGTTTGCGTTGGCTAAATTGAAAGGAGATGGGCCACACGCCGTGCAGTCGTGCAGATGACAACTTGACATCATATTGACCCCACGCTCGCCCTGAAAGCTACGCAGGGGTGGATTTCCGCAGACGATCTTGCAGACGACGACTCAATGCACGGGGAAAGTGCTCCTGTCCGGGGGTGTGGTAGAGTCGCAGCTTGATGGCGGATTGCTCAAGATCCCACGCATCGTCCCCAGTGCCCGGCACCAAGCGTAACTGGGCCGGCAAACACAGTCCCGAACCAGCAAAGAGCCACTGGGCACGGGCATACTCCTCGCTTGCTGCCGGAAGCTGGGTCTCCTCATCTGTACTCGCTTCTTTGAGCCGCACCACACAGCATCCAGATTGCGCCTTCGCAAGCACCAAGTCTTGGTGAGCAAAGACCCATGGCCGCAGGGTTGAACAAGCAAGTCACCAATCCTACCTTGTTGAGACGCCGTGTGGACAGGTCCAGCTTGGCGAGAGGCATCCATGCATTGACGTTGGCCAAGAGCATTTTCAGAGGCTTGCGTTTGATGCTCAACACGTTGCGGCCCGCAAACCTGGCCACACAAGCCGCACCCTCCTGCAGCAGCCCGCCAGAGCCGTCAGCACTATGAACCGAAAAGGATGTGCATCCAACGCACAGACATCCACACCTGGGTTAACAGAAGACCTCGCTCCCGCGCGATTGGGTGTGCTAGCTTGACGCCGCCATACACCACCCGAACACGTGGTACCTATTCATTGCAGACGGTCAGCTTTGGGCGTGAGACTCAGCTATGTGGTGTTCACCTGTTTCTGTTCTTCACCCGCCCCAGATATGCACAGTTCAAGACAACGCATACCGTCAGCACGTTTTCGAGTACCGTCGGGGAAAAGTATGTCAAAATGCTGTGGATGCCAAGTTGTGCACAAGCAAGCATGAGCAAGCCTGGCGGGACACACTCCAACAGACGCACAATAGAACAATCAAGACAAACCTAAGGCCCTTGGCACCGCGGGCCAACAAATTTGGTGCAACATGTCGCTCAAAGTCACTCGACAATTTGAATTGCTATGACGCATTCATTGCACACCGCACACTTTTCGTCAGACCCTTTGCGAAGAGAGGACCGAGCACGAGCACACCCACTTCCCACGCTCGTCTTGTCAAGTGAGCTGGCCCCAGAAATCGGAAAGAACGGATCAAAAGAGAATGCGGGCAATGAATCCAGGCGCAAACACATGCCAGCCTACCTTGACAAGCAGAGCTAGGGAGCTCGAGTCTCGAGCCGGAACATGTGCCAGGCTAGCGGGCTGGTGGGGTGGCTCTAGCTCTGCAACAAGTCAAACCAAAGTTTGATGATTGGAAGGAGGAGACGCAGCCAAACGAAGGCGCTTTTTCATCATACCGCGCAGAGGCCCCGACTGCGCAGGGTCAGCATCAGCGATGGGGCTTGGCGGACCGGGCAGCGGCTTTGTTTTGCGCAGGACAGCAACGAAAAAGCCGCCCGTATCTTGGAGGTGGGGGTAGAATCGCATGCAGCGCTCAAGGCATAGTGATTCGGCCACGTCCTGCCGGCAGTGCAAGACAACCCAAATTGCAGCATATCGGAATGAGCATGCAGAAACCTTAGAATCTGCTGGCACAGAGTGGTTTTTTCAACAACTCGCTCTCATGAAACCCGAATGTTGAAGAGCCGCTTGGAGTGTGATCTGTGGATAGCGGGAGCTTACCGGCGAGGGGGGAAACATGGTGGGGCGCATGATCTTGCGTGTGTTGGGTGAAACCGAGTCATGCTGAGTGGCTGCAAAGTCGGGAAACTCGCGCATATCGTCGTCATATACCTGCATGATCAGATGCAGTGTGGCAAGATGGGGTGAGCATAGTGCGAGTGTGGCGAGATGGAAGGAGGACCCAAGAGGGGTCCAAGGGTGATGAAACGTGCGCAAACTGCCATCATCTCTCTATTCAAGAGCGGCAAGGCACTTGCATACCTTCCATGAATAGACACCGGGGCGCCGTGCTAGGTCTGGATGCCGGCCACTACAATCGACGAGCTCGACAGCGCCACCACACCTAGCCAAAGGGCCCAAGACAGGTGGAAGGATGAGTGAAGCCAAGGCAACCCGCGCCGAGGCTTTTTTTTTTCTCTACAATCCTGCTGATATGGCCGCGCTAAAGTTCCAAAGGGCAGGACGTACTTTTGCAAGAGGGCGGCCACGACCGCTTCATCCTCGAGCGGGTTGAAGGTACAGGTACTGTACACCATGATGCCCCCGGGCCGCAGCAGGCTGAGGCCGCGCATGGCAATTTGGAGCTGCATGGGATCAACGGTCAGAAAGCGAGGCGCTAGGATTGGGCTTCCGGGGCTCGCGCAAAGCAACGCGTACCTGAAGCGTATGCAGGCCAATGGCAAAGCCGGGGTGCCAGCGCCGCCACATGTCTACGCCACAACGGTGGTCAGTCATGACCTGACCAGCCAAAGCAACCCTCGCCACAACCAAGGGGGGCTTCGCGACCCAACGGCATGGCCAGCGGGCAAATGCAAATGAGTGATGTCTCAACGCACCTGGAGATTTGCGAAGCGTGCCATCTCCACAACAGGGCACATCACAGATGATGCGATCAAAGGAGCCCCGCAGGTAGCGGTCCTCGCGCTCGTGGCTCAGGCTGGGATACTTTTGCGCCTTGTGCTGTGTGACCACCAGCTTCTGACAGGCTGGGCCGAGTGGGGCAAGGCGACGCACGAGAATGTATGCTCGCTTGGCATCGACATCATTGGCCATGACAAACCCCGAGGCGTTACCCTGCGCATGCAAAGCCTCTAGGGCCTGTGTACGAATTTGTGGGACAAGATGATGCCGTCAGTCCGGGGTTGCCGATATGGCACGGATACATGCAATACGAGTGTGCACCTGGGTGGTTTTGGATCCGGGGGAGGCGCACATGTCCAGGACTCTGTGATGGGGTTCAATGTTCAAAAAGGCCACTGGGAGCATGGAGACGACCTCTTGACGTGAGAGGACGCCGAGGGCGGTAAACTCTGCCAGCCATTGACGCAGGCGCTGCATGGCAGGCTCGGTTGCAAACTTGAGGCTCTGGGAGGCGCAACCAAGTTGCCACGCGTCGATCCAGCCCAAGGCGCGTGGCGCGTTGGCCTGTAGCTCGTTGGACGGATCCTGGATCAATGCCTCAATTTGTTCTGGTGGAGGACAACAGAGAGGTGTGAGGCTTACCGACTGGCGATGCCAAAAAATCTGCACGACAGCAGCAAGACAAACCTACCCAGACAAGGCTGAAGAAGTTCAGGGCGAGCGCTGGCCTTGTTGATGCGAAAGGTGACGGGCAGCGGCTGGCGCAAAGCCCGCATAAATGCCGACCACTCGCGATCATCCAGCAAACCTTGCTGCAAATAGTACTCGACAAAACAGGGTTCACCACGCAGAATCTCCGGCGGGTCAGAAACCCGCAACGCCTCGGGCGCCACCTCTCCCTCGGCAGCCTCCTTCCGGCGCTTGGCCAGCTGCACCAGCCGCCGAGATCGACCCTGTCGCTTCGGCATCGTGCCCCTGGTTCTCTCTCTCTCTCTCTCTCTCTCTCTCACACAGTTACAAATGTTGTGGTGTCTTTTTTTTTTTTTTTGCTGACAATGCCTCGTGGACGTGTGTGTGTGTGTGTGTGTGTGTGTGTGTGTGTGTGTGTGTGTGTGTGTGTGTGTGTGTGTGTGTGTGTGTGTGTGTGTGTGTGTGTGTGTGTGTGTGTGTGTGTGTGTGTGTGTGTGTGTGTGTGTGTGTGTGTGTGTGTGTGTGTGTGTGTGTGTGTGTGTGTGTGTGTGTGTGTATGTGTGTATGTGTGTGTGTGTGTGTGCGTGTGTGTGTGTGTGTGTGTTCTCTCTGTCCTCTGTCTCTCTGCCTCTCTCTGTCTCTTGTCTGCCTCTCTCTGCCTCTCTCTGTCCGTGACTCAAGTCCTGTTGGTGGGTTCCTTCTTCAACTCCTGGCTGTTGCTTTGGTCATCTCACCTGCAAAGACAATGATGTGTAGTTTTGCTCACTCTTGACTCCCTCGCTCTCTCTCCATCAGTGCCCGCTTCTGTCTCCGTCTGGCCCTCACATCCAAACGGAATTGGCGCAAGACTGCACAAGAGTATGTGACGCAGGAAGGAAATTTGCACTACATTCGCTGAAATCAATTGCCGCCGCAGCCACGGCAACCGCAAGTGACGCACTCTACCACGTGTCCCTGTGTGCCAATTCAGCAGAACCAGATCAGTGCCATTAACAATGACGACGTGACAATGACCAGCACGCCGTCAACATCAAGTGGGAGGCATGGGTGAAGATGCACAACATGAAATCCGGATACGCACCTCGGGCAACTGTGAGCGGGGAACACGGCAAATGCATGTCGTGCCATGCTGCGTGTCACGGGTCTGGACGCAGGCCAAGCAGCACAGATTCTCATAACCGTTCTAAGGAATGGGTCCAGCAGAGGTCAGCCAAGTTTGTTTCTTGCCGCATGTGGAAACTCACTGTGAGAAAAAAAAAATTTCCCCCCTCGCCAAAAACACGCCAAGACTTGGCACGGCACACCTTTTTCCATTTGGCAATAAGATTGCGATCGGCAATGTTCTCCTTGAGGCAGTAATCATAGAGTTCTAAGCAAGGAAAATAAATGGCCAAGTGAGCGACAGCCAAGGCTCACCCATTTTGTGACCCAAGACCGTGTTCAAGTGCATCTGAGCCCGATATCCCAGTGTAGTCTCGCAGTTTGAGTGGAGACAAAAATTCGAGGATGTTCTTCCTCCGCTCCTCAAGCAGCAGATTGGCATCAGCACCGAGGATTCGGAACCAACCTTGAGAGATGGCCTTGCGCTTGTAATACAAGTCGTAAATGTACCTGCTTTTCTGATGATGGATCCTGCACAAGAACAGCAAAGTTGAGTGTGAGGGGCAGGCCACCAGATACTGTATGAGAGTGCGATGAAAACCAATGAACCCAAAAGCCAGACGGCGCTTCGAATTTGCATCGTCTGCGCTTGGCTGCACATTACATGACACGTGCCTAAACTATTTGAGCAAATAGTCAGTGGCCTGAGCATCCATACCTGTAAATGGGCCAGAGGCTCTCGCACCGGCGCTTGCCATCGTGTGATTCTTGTTCAGCTGTGGTGAGCATGCAATGTGCGCGGGTGAGAGTAGGAAATCGCATACTGGCTACACAACTGGGCTCAAACCCCACCCCTCTTGGCTCGCTTCCTTGTCCACCCTAAGCAGACCATGCATACCTTCGCGCAACTTCATGTCCAGCTCCTCGATGGTGGGTTCAATCAGCTCCCAACCCTCTGGGGGCTGCTTCTTGGACTTGCCCCACTTTGGCATGATGACGAGTCAAAAAGGTGATGGATCAGCAGGATGAAGAGGAAGAGAGCTCGTACACGCCCTCTCAACTGGTGTGAGACCACGTTTGAGCAAGGGAAAACGGATATGGCGCAAGCCAGTCAACTTGAAAAGCCCACGCTGCCTTCACCGAGTTTGAACGCAGGGTATCAATGAAGCAGCCGCCACTAGCGCTGCCGTTCCTGTTCCAGTCTCTCTCTCACAAATTTTCTCTCTCTCTGCTCTCTCTCTTTGAAAAAAACGCTTTCAAACGTTTTTGTAACAAGTGACACACTCTACTCCCAGACCCAAAATAACAGGGGTGTTTTTAAATTATGAGACAATGTTCACAAAGAGGGGGCGGTATGGAGCAGATGTGGCTTCGCTCTGAAAATGGATGATATGAGATTCATGTCTCTGCTTGACCCTCTGTTTCTTCGCTAGTTCTAAAACAGGTTTCTGCACACTCTCTAAACTTGAGGACGTAACCAGCTCTCTCTCTCTCTCTCTCTCATTTTGCAGCGCAAGAGAGACAGCTCCCTCTCTCTTATTTGTGTGTGAGTGTGTGTGTGTATCCGGATATATCTGATGACAACGACCTGGGGTGCAAATGGCAGCCAGTGTGTCTCGCTGCCCGGCTTATCCCCAAAGCTGCTGGCCTTTAATTTGAACCAGGGCTCGACAAGGGGGGCAGGGATGAGGCGTGTGGTGCTTGCTTGTTGTGGTTGAGGGGAGAACAAGGAACGCTGTGGGGCGCTGCGAGATCACTCGACCGGGGTCTGTGTGTCTCACTGTTCATTTTGCCAACTCACGTATCTTGGCAGGAATGGCAGACAAGTGGAATGGCAGCCAATGCCCACCAGATTCGCGGGCATGGTACGTCTGCCTGCCTTGTTCTTCTTTGCCGCCTTGTTCAGGAACCAAGGCCGGGAACATGACAATAGGGCAGACATGGAATCCTGTGCTGCAACGGCTCCGCATGCATACGTAACGAGGGCGATGGCCCGGTCAGCGGCAGCCTATCGGTGGCCAAGCATCTGGCCCCATGGCTTGGGTTCTGTTCCAGAAGCTTGAAGGAGGGATGGTTACACACGCCTGGCATGCTCCCACGCAGGCTCAATCAGGGCATGGGTTTTGGTGCTGTTGTGTGTTGCCTGCTCGTGTCGATAGAGCTCCTGCGTCACATTCCGGTGGAGCTAGCCCAGTTTATTCAGCGTCAGGTCAGCCGAGCGCCCACAACCTGACCAGCGCCTGCTCCATGCCGTTACAAAAGCCTTTACACTCACACGTCTTGCCGCGCATGCTGAATGACAGCACTTGACCTTTGAGCCTTCGACGGACCTGGCGTTGCGTGCGCGCGCGCTCGTTCAGGTCAGACCTTGCTGCATGGTACTTGGTGCTTGCTCACCCCCCGCTGCTTCACTTGGTCCCACAAAAGAAGCACCCGCGGCCCGAATTTCCTTGCTCTCACTGGTGGAACAATGTGGCGGCCTGCCGACATGCAGCTCAGCTATGACTTTGCACGCGAGCGGCAAATTCTCGAGGAGAGCCGGGCTCCGCCGAGCCCTCCACCGTTACTCGCCGACCCCACACCAGAGCCCAGCTCAAGAGCGGCATCGCCACAGGCGGATGATGACGCTCCTAATCACGAGACATCGGCTGGAACAAAGTTGCCGCCGCCTTCGGATGCAGATCAGGTCGCAAAAAACGAGGCCTCATCATCGCCTTCACCTCTTGACCCGGGCCAGCAGCAAGACCATGCTGCGTCCACCACGAGCAAACCACCTCGGCCACCCCCTCCCTCGAGCCGCTATCTTCCCCCACAATCGGCGGCCTCGGATGGAACACCAAGCCCCATGCCCGGCGTGGCCATGGCCATGCTGGACGAAGCCTTGATGACTGAAGCTGCGCGAAAATCGACGCCCGCACGCCGCACGCCCTCGCAGCCTGTCAAGGCGACCACCTCTGCGTCTCCCGCCGTCGATACCACCGCACCTGCCACCGACGACACTTTGCCGGTAGAGCCTGCTTCGACTTTGCCTGCTTCCGCGGGGGCTGCAGGCGATTCGGCCGAGGACAGTGATGAAGATGCGGCCGACGAGGTGGTGGTGCCTCACTCACCCAATGACCTGCTTTCCTTCGACCCGCTGGCGGTACGCTTTCGGCGCCATTCTTCCAAGCGGGCTAGTCAACCCAACGGCTCGTCAGCTGACACCGTTGCAACAACAGCCCCGGCCGTAGCAGCCCCGCGGTCGCCCGCGCGCTTCGGCCGCGACGAGCACATCAACCTCCTCTTTCCTGCCCCGCCGTCGGCCACCTCAGATGACGGTGTCAACATCTCGCATTTTGATCACCTTTCCAATACAACCCCCTTTGATGATGCCACCCTGGCCTCCTTGGATCACCACACCATGCTTCAGATGCTCTATGGTGGTGTGGGCGAATCGAGTGAGCAGGATCCAACCCCGGCAGCAGCCGAGCACGCAAGTGCTGCGCCAAAGGCCGCAGATGCGACCCCTCCGGCGTCAAGCCCTATGGCCGTACCCACGTCGGCTTCAACTACAAAGCCAATTACGCGCCCACGCGCCACATCCGAGGATGAGGTTGCTGCATTAGCGTCAGAGCTGAGCTCATGGCTTGGTTCGGATGGCTTGGCACATGCCTCCCCTTCAACTAGCAACCCCGGCGAAGTCTTTGCCTCGTCCCAATCGGGTAGCCAGCCAACACGGGCCGCGGTACCCAAAGACTCGCCCGCACCCGCTGCCAAGGGCGGGGAGACTGTCCAGGACCGCCTGGTCCAAATGGGGTTTGCTCAGCCCCTGGTGCAATCTGTCGTACGCCGCCATGGCCGAGATGATCCCGACAAGGTGAGGAGATGCTTTTCGTCAAAGCCAATGTGTGCTACAACGAACCTTGGGACACGTTGTTTTATTTTTTGAAATGTCAAAGAGAGGACAAGCGAGAGAGAGAGAGACAGAGAGAGAGAAAGAGGTTGGATGACAAGTGTGTCTGTGTCTGTGTCTGTGTCTGTGTCTGTGTCTGTGTCTGTGTCTGTGTCTGTGTCTGTGTCTGTGTCTGTGTCTGTGTCTGTGTCTGTGTCTGTGTCTGTGTCTGTGTCTGTGTCTGTGTCTGTGTCTGTGTCTGTGTTGGCCACGGCATGCTGGTATGGCCATGTGCTCACTCGGGTCTTTGTTGTGGCATGCCGTGGGACAGCTGCTCTCCCACTTGATGGAGCTGCAAGACTTGCTGGACCGGGCCAAGGAATGCAGTCCTGATGATGTGATTCTGGTGACCGAGGCTACCGAGGAACCCGAACTGCGAAGCAAGGTTTTGGCGCAATTGCCAATGCTACGAGACATGGGCTTTGACGGAGGAGCCAGCGTTGCTGCCCTCATCTCATCGCGTGGTGAGGTGGCCCCTGCATTGGAGGCCATCATTTCTGCGTGACGTGCTGGCTACCCCACCCAAACCCCGACCACGGCCGCAACGCTGTGCTCGAGACACTTGTCAGATATGATCTCCGCGAGAAACAGAACAAAGAACAATAATTGAGAGTCTGAAAGAGGGATAATGCGGAAACACATGACAATTTTAGTGAAGACGCGAGCCGTGCTAGGGGAAATTCAGTCGTAGTCACCCGTGAACGGGAGTGCTTGCTATTTTATGCACGTTGGTGGCACGATTGCTTTTGTTCTCATCAGAGCATGCTCGAGGGGTAGAATAATAAGGCATTCATGCACAGAGAAGACGGTTCAAGTGGATCGGCCATGAGAGTAGGGTAGGACTGGTCGAGGCGCACAGCGCCCAAGTGTTGCAGGCAATGGCCAGGGCCTTGGTCGCTGCTACTGCATTTGCTTTGGCGTCTTGACTGGGCGTGGTGCATTGGGAGCAACCAGAAGAAGGAGCATCAGGAAACCCATGAAAACGGCGAGCACGATCGGAACCGTCATGATGTGGTACACGGGCCAAAGAGCCATCATCAAGCTGGAGCGCAGGGCAGACCCAGTGTGAGGTTTCGAACATCTTGAAGCGGGAGGGGTGCATGTTCATCGCGTTCCAACCTTGCATTCATGCAAAGGGCAGCACCCGATACGGCTCCATGAACTGCCAGATTATAGGGATGCGTGGCGGGCAAATCAGTGTAGATGAAGCTGAGTCCAAAGCCGAGGGGCAGGAGGCACAGCATGACCAAGGCCAGCTGCAAATAGCCGCTGCTCGGAAACGCGCACCATGTGCATGGATTAGACACCAGGTGAGGGCAGAGCGTGTGTAAACGATTGTGCAGAGTAGCAGCACCCACGTCGGTCGGACGGGCGTGTGAACTCAGGGTACGCAGAGGTTCAGCGAACCGTACCGGTTCACTCGCGGGTCCTCGAGCAGGGCGTGGCGCAGATCCGTCTGATAGGTCGTCCAGATACCCAAAACCACCCAAAACAGGGTTCCCATATCCGGTTTCCACGCCATGCTGTGTGAGCAAATTGTGGCGTTGATATTCCACGTCCTTCAAACTCCTGTGTGCCCGGGTCCAGGCAGCAGCACCAGTACCACCAGCACCACTGACACCAGCCCCAGAGAGCAGAGATCAGAGCTCTCTCTCTCTCTCAAAAATGAAAAAAATTTCTTGGTTGCCAACATTTGCATTTGTCTGACAAATAAGTCTGACAATGAAGATCTGAGTTTGCCAACACACACACACACACACATGATGTGTGTGTTGAATCGCAACAACAAACATACACCCCTCGAGAATCATCTCTGAGTCCTATGTAAAACCCAAGGTGTTTGACCCTACCCATCCCAACCCAGAGTCACGTGTCTCTGCCACTCCCTCGCTCCTTCCTCTATCCAGGGGCGTCGTCGTTTGATCCGGCTGCGCCTCCTCTGCCTGAGCTGCTGCTCCTGTGCCCTGCATTTGATGTCCTCGGGGGTGTGGGGGGGGTCTCGCGTCGGTCTCTAGTCTCTAGGTGTTGTGCAACGCTTGGTATTTGGAGGTGCCTTTGGTTCGGTTCATCATTTTTCCTACCTTGCGAAGCGGGTGATTCCGAGCCTGAGCACCTAAATTCCTCGCTCGGCTGCTATCGATTCTATCCAGAAACTCTCACGTCTCCGTTTTTGGTGCAATAGCAGCCAGCATGGGTGGGCGCAACTCCAAGGAAAAGCCGTTGGCTTTTGGCAGCTTCAAAGTCAATGCCCTCGAGCTCAACGAAGAGGGCGTGCTCAAGCAGGAATCCAAAGAGCTCAGCTTGGCGCGGTGCGTGTTTGCCCTCGGCTCGCCGCCCCTCTGCCCCGCCCCTGGCCGTCCATAAGCCTTCTTCTGGCCGCCCGCACGGCTAGCAAGCTGGCATTTGATTCCTCTGCATCCAGTGTCGTCGTCGGTCGCGCGACAAGTCTCATTGATTGTTCAAACTCAGGTCTGAAGACTTGGTCTTTCGCTTCTCGTCCTTCGAGCGCGGCGTCTTTCACATTCGCGCCAAGTTCCTAGGTGCAGTGCTCGAGGTTTGTTTGCATGCCATGCATGCGACAACTGGTTAAATACTGTTGTGCTGTTTAAAAAAGCGCGTGTGCTTGGCCGCCAAGCCTACGCAAGCCCTCACCCGAGGACCTCCCCACAACCGAACGAACTTTGCCTGGCAGGAAATGGCATTCAAACACGCTTACTTGATTCAACTGCTACACGGCGCACCCACCGACGACGCTTACAAGACACTGGCCGAAAAATATCAGTTCCGGCGTGAGACGTCTCGCATCATGTTTGGTCGGGCCGTCTCCTTTGACGTTCCCGTCCTTCTGGCCTATCTCTACCGTCGCTACGCCCTCCAGGTTGGGCCAGCACTCGCAGAAGTTGCGCACGGGGGAGCATTTTGTACCAATCTGGTCTTTTCATTTTCATCCTCATTCCGCTCACACCCGCGAGGCGCAGGGACTGGAGGAAGAAGGCGAGGAGCTGACGCAAGACACTCATCTTCGCCGCCTTGAGTCAATGTCCAAGGCGGTCCGGTCCGCCGAGGTACGCCATTGGCCCTATGAAGAGGCTTTTCTCTGCTTGGCCATTCATGGGACCTGGCTGACTTGATCTTTAACCCCCATGTCTGGGTATTTGCCATCTCCCACAGAAAGAGCAGGCCTCTTGGCACGAAAGCGACATGCAGCGGGCCGTGCTCGAGCTGGAGGAGCTCGAGCGGGGACTCAAGTTTAGCACAAAGATTGAGCGTGCATAGCCTTGGCACCTTCTCCCGTGCTAGCCCTGGCTGCGTTGACTGTTTGCAGGACACCCCTCACCCATGGAGATGAAGGGGCTTGACTTTGGTCCGAGTGGGAGGTGCAGGCGCACCCATTCGCTACATTTGAGCCTCACCTCGACTGTATTGGGGTCTCACCTTGACAAAGTCTGGTCACTTTGTCTGCCGTGAACCCCATCCATGTCTCCCGCGCCAGTGCGGATCGCACATAGATTGATGGATTTTTTGGTTTTTTTTCAAGTGTCCGTCCCTAGCTAGGCCTTTTTATGCTTGCTGTTGGTTGTTGTTGCCTTCTTTCCCCCGAGTTGCTTTTCTCTCTTGTCTGATCCCCGTCGTGCCGACATATTGCCGTGTTTGTGTCGTTGAGCGGGTCCTTCCGTTCGTTTGATCCTTTTTTTTTTCCATTTTTTGTTTCTGGCCCTCATGTCCAAAGCCCCGCTGTCCAAAGCCCAGCATGTCTTTTCTTGAACATAAGCCCCCTCCCTTGCCTGACATGTAATTGACCTTATCTCCGTGACTTTCTCTCCTCTCTCTCTCTCTC
Source organism: Monosiga brevicollis MX1 (assembly GCF_000002865.3). Lineage (NCBI taxonomy): Eukaryota > Choanoflagellata > Craspedida > Salpingoecidae > Monosiga > Monosiga brevicollis. Next base: position 132,576 of record NW_001865060.1, read on the forward strand.
TCTCTCTCTCTCTCTCTCTCTCTCTCTCTCTCTCTCTCTCTCTCTCTCTCTCTCTCTGATGTGAAGTGGAAGATGCAAAGATGCAAATGACAGTTTTTGAGACATGGCTTTGTTCTTGACCTCATGGGAGGACGCTCGATTTGCCGGATGGGAGAAAACCGGACCAGACAGACCAAGCCCACGGGCAACACGCGATCATGCTCCACCAAACAACACTCGCTAGGAGACTCGAAAAGAACCCAAGCGGGCAGAGTTGGCAGAAGACAAGCGCAAGCACGGTAAGGCGCTTATCGGTAACGGCGGAGGCTGATGGTGTTGCGGCGCTTCCAGTTGTGGCGGCGAGAACCGTGGTGGTTCTTGGTGAACTTGTTACCCTTGTGCATACCACGGTTGAGCTTGCCGGCCGAGGTGAGGCCGCGGAGCTCGCGGTGCTTGTGCACGGGGTTGCAGATCCAGTTGATGCGGGCATCACGGCGGATGGCCTTGTGGGCGGGGTCAACGAGGATAACCTCGAAGAACTTGTAGGTACCGTCCTCAGCAACCCAGTACGAGTTGAGAACACGGAGACCACCGCACTTGCGGCCAACGCGCTCCTCAGCCTGGCTGCGGAGGCTGCGCTGGAACTTGAGCTCGTTGATACCCTGGTCCTTGGGCTTACCCATGGTGCGGCCCTTGGGAACAGGGCGCTTGCGGCCACCGCGCTTGACGCGCACGCGGTACACAACGTAACCCTGCTTGGCCTTGTAGCCGAGGCGACGCGCCTTGTCGGGGCGAGTGGGGTGCGTCACACGGTGCACGGCCGTCAGCTGGCGGTACTGCCACGCGCGGATACGCAGCATGAAGCGAAGCAGATCGCACTGCTTGCGCTTGTACAGCTCCTCGAGGTACTTGTAGCAACCCATGATGTCGGTTTGACTTTTTTGTAGTTCGTCAAGAAAAACGGAAGCACAAGTGACCGGTCCCAATGCGGGCTCACACAGTCACCACTTCGATTTCCTTGAAGGAAAAACAAAAAAAAAAAATCAG